>NC_057814.1:106031933-106034188 GCF_018294505.1 Triticum aestivum | reverse complement strand
GCACACACACACAGTCAGGGTTGGCTGTGCCACCAGGCCAGTTGGGCAGCTGGTGAACCCCCTAGCCTCCACCTTATGGGTACAGGAGCTTTTTATCCCATAAAAATTCACAAAAAATTTCAGGTCATTTCGGCCTCATGAATTTTTCGCCTAAAACACCAAAACAATAGAGAACAGAAACTGGCCTTTGGCACTAGATTAATAGGTTGGTCCAAATAAAATAATATAAATTGCTGCCAAAAGTATATAAAATTGATATTATAATAGCATAGAAAAATCCAAATATATAGATACGGTTGGGACGTATCTGTTGGCTTCTCGGTTGTCACGTTGGCATTGAAGCGACGCCGCCGGCTCACCCGGTCACGTGGCCCTGACCGGCATCGTTGAGTGGTGTCACGTCTGCATTAGAGCAGCGCTGACCGGCATGAATGCACGGGAACCACTTCGCACGAGAGAGGATTGTTGGTGGGATAGGGATGTCGGACGCGTGTGTGTCAGCGGCCCCCCTAGTTTGCGTCTGGTTTGCGGGAAAACGAATGTCCTGGCCTATGGTGTACGACGTTGGACGCTCGATCCGAACGGATGCGGGCGGTTAGAGGGTCCGTGTTGAAGATGTCCTTATGTTAGAAAACCTTGATTCAAATACTGCCGAAAGCTTTCATATCTCATAAAAGTGATTCCATTAGTTCAATTATAAAACAATGATCTCAATTGTTTATTGTTTTTATAATAAAACTACAAAAAATGTATGCTTTCTTCTCATCCATCACCAGCCAAAAACGTAGAGTTGCTAAAAAAAGGCAGAAATGGAGCGACCATCGGTAATAATAGACCTATGAGAAGAGGGCGTGCATGCATGCATATCCATCTAAACTGGAGAATCATCGCCGAAGCTCGGAGCAGAAGGTGGGAGACCGACCATAACGATGTGCAGGTACCAGCAGGATGGCCGGGATCTGGAAGAGGCGCCGTCGAGCTCGCCGCGGCTGGTGGCGGTGTGCGTCGACAGTAGCAAGAACAGCGTGAGCGCGTTCAAGTGGGCCGTCGAGGAGACGGTCGCGGGGAACAGGAGCAGCCAGCCCCAGCCCATCGTCCTCGTCCACGTCAAGCAGCCGGCGCAGCCGCACGTCAGGGAGATCCTCCTCCCGTTCCGCGTCTTCTGTGCGCGCAAAGGCGTACGTTCCTTTCATCCACACGCCGGCCGGCCGGTGCATGCAGAGAGAAAAAAAAAACGATTTGATGTGAAGGTGCATGCAGGTCTTCTGCATGGACGCGGTGCTGGACGACGGCCACGGCGACGTGGCCAGGTCGATCGTCGAGTTCGTGGCGCGCGGCGTCGTCGAAAAGCTCGTCGTCGGCGCCACCGGGAGGGGCCTCTTCCGAAGGTACGTACGTGCCTCGGATTAAGTCGTCGCCGTGGCGTGTGTTTATGTCGTCGTCGTCGTTCTCGCGGCCGTAACAGCGGCACTGCGGCAGCGTGTGGATTGAGTTAATTGTAAGGAAGTACCACACTTGGACGGTTGTAACGGATCAGTACCATTATTCAGATTTTTTTTAAGTCAGTATCATGTTTGGGACTAATCGTTGCAAAACGGGCTAAGCGCCGTATAACGATGTATTGACACTGTATCTGACAGCGCGGCCCCACCTGTCAGGTGGCATATTATTTTTGCAGATAAGACCCCCGCATTGCACTTAATCACACAAATGCTTCCGTAAAGTTAAAAAAAATAAAATTGCGCAAGCAGGGATTCGAACCCGCACCCTCCCTGTTTTGATGGAGAGGCCCTGCCACTACATTAGGCCCAATGAATTGCTTAGTAAGGATATTAAGTTCTTATATTATTAGACTGTTAAATAAATAAACGAACCCAAAAAGTAGCGATCGCAGAGAGGGCGCGCCGCAGCCGGGGTTCAAACCAGCGACGAGGGCGACACAGCGCGCGCTCACTACCACTGCGTCGCGAGTGTTCCTCTGTTTACGTAGCACGCGTAAATATTTTATACTGTGCTTCGTTCTCTTTTTCATACGGTAAAAAAAAAGATAAATAGCGCGCGCCGTACATAGTGTGTGTAATATTGTTAAAAAATTACATTGTATACAAAAAATGTAATTTATAAATTTTAAAAAGTACATTGTATAGTAAAAAAATGTTCAATGTATATAACAAAAATTTTCATTTATATTATACAATAATGTTCAATGTATTTTTACGGAATAATGTTCAGTGTGTATTTACAACCTTTTTTGC
>NC_057814.1:106013682-106031570 GCF_018294505.1 Triticum aestivum | reverse complement strand
ACAATAATGTTCAATGTATTTTTATGGAATAATGTTCAGTGTGTATTTACAACCTTTTTTGCATACTAAACCTATATAAAAAACTGTAAAAAATTGAAAACATGAAAATCCGAAGAATACCAAAGATCTGAAAAAGATAAAAGAAATCAGAAACAAAAAAACACGTACAAAAAAAGGAATTTATGCATTTTTTAAAAAGTTCATCGTATATTTATGTTCAGTGTGTATAACAAAATTGTTCATCGTACATTATACAAGAATGTTCAGTGTTTATTTATATAATAATTTTTAGTTTGTATTTACAAAAAATATTGCATACTAAACCTATGTAAAAAAGAAATGCGAAACAAAAAACATAATTAAAAATGAAAAATGACCAGGACGTGTCCAAACTAGATAAATGTAAGAATGCCACTATCCTGATGCGGACATCTTTCTTCTGCAGTGGCTGGCGCGTTCTTTCTTTCTGTCGCAGGCGCAGGATTGAATCAGCGCAAACGCGAGTTTTTTCCTTTAGTTTTATTTATTTAACGGTCACATAATATATGAACCTACTATACTTCTCGAACAGCCAACATGGGGTGGCGTATCGGTAGGGCCTCTCCGTCGAAACCGGGACGGCGCGGGTTCGACTCCCTGCCGCGTGCAATTCTATTTTTAATATCGTGAGGGCATTTGCGTCATTAAATGCAATGCGGGGTCTTATCTGCAAAAACAATATGCCACGTGTCACCTGATAGGTGGGGCCGCGTGGTCAGATACTGCGTCAATACGGCGTTTAGCTCGTTTTGCAACGATTAGCCTTAAACATAGTATTGACTTGCAAAAAATCTGAATAGTGATACTGATTCATTACAACTGTCCCAAGTGTGATACTTCCTTGCAATTAACTCGTGTGGATTCCCTGTCAGAAGGTTCATGGCGGCCGACGACATCCCGACGGCCATCACCAAGGGCGCGCCCGACTTCTGCGACGTATACGTGGTCGGCGAGGCCGGCAAGGTCTCGTCCGTTCGAGCCTCCACGGACAAGTCCCCGCTTTGGCCGGAGATACGCAGGCTCGCCGAGGCGGCTGAGAATTTCTGGTCGGAGATACGCGACCTCGGCGAGGCGGCCGCTAGTCCACCGGCGGGACGTGACCGGCTGGGGCGCCGATATGGCGGGCCAGTTTCCATGCCCGATAGTATATTGCAAGAGAATCAGGAGCTCCGTCGTGCCAACGAGACTCTGGCACAGCGGCAAGAAGTCCACACCCGGATGATTTTGGTGAGTACTACTACAACACAATCTATTGGAGAATTTAGTCGAACCGCAATTCATCCATGCATGATATGTAGTAGTGCTGAGTAGTAACGAGTAGTACATGTGTTCTTTGCAGATGCTTTTCGCGGAGTTGGGTAAAGAACCGCCCCGGGAGCTCCTACACAATATGGAAACTCCGAGCAATATGAATGGACGACAAGAGCCTGTTACTTTCAACACCCTGTTTCACAAACAGTGATAAGCCGTCCCTTGTTCTCACATAGCACCATCAAAATTGTCTATGTTAAATGCCACATTAGTATTCAGTTTGTGGTACCATGTATTGAACCATTTGTAATGATCTTGAACAACCTTGGACGAAACAAATACTCCCTCCGTTCCATAGTTTGAACTAAAACCAAGACACCAATTATGGAATGTAGAGAGTTTTTTTTTTTGTCGTTCAACTATTATTTCTATACTCCAATCCTAGGTCGTTCAAAAATACTTGAATCCTAGACATGCATTTGGGACCCTAAACATTTCATACCGAGCAAATTCGGCCCCTGGCCTTATTTTGAGGCGTATACCGGCAATGTAGTTCCACAGAAATGACAGGCTATTCAACAACAACAAAACAAAATTATGATCAAGTAAACAAAAGGTAAAAAGAGATATGAAAAAAAACTAACAAGAAAAGTTAGAAAAAACTCCCTCCATTCCAAAATAAGTGACTCAACTTTTTACTAACTTTGTATTTGGACAAAATAAAAAAGACTGCAATGTCTGGGTTAAGTTCCTTGTGAGTGGTTTCCTAGCGAACGCGCGAATTGTCATGCAATTTCAACTAAAGTTGCCATGGCAACTTTACAAAATTTGCCATAATTGGAAGTGAAAATTGTCATGTAGCATAAAAAATATCAGTGAATTTTAAATTTTCTGCCATCCGTATGATCTGAATCCAAGGGCTGTGGGGGCATTCCCTGGGACCTCCTAACCAAGGAACATTCCCCAGTTATCATTCCCAACTAAAAACCATAAGCATTATGTGTCGGAGTAATGGGCCACGGGTAGCCTAACCCGAGTCCCTGAGCATTTCAAGACATTGGGCCAGCTGCGCCCCCCAAGCATCAAGGATGAAGCACCGCCTTCTGGTGGCCGGCTGGCTCATGCGGCCGGCTGCCAGAAGACGGCCAAGCACCAGCAGGCGGCCTCCAGAGAGGCCAGCTCCCAGCAGGCGGCCCGCGACGCCCTCAAAGTCTGCGCCCCCATTAAGAAGATAAGACAAGATGTGGCTACAGTGTAGCCCATCACACCCATATCCAGGGCACGGCGTGGCCACAGTGCCCCATACAGGCGGAGATCTCCGCACGACGCGACATTGTTGCCACTCCACCCTTGACGTCACCCCTGTCAGGCGGAGCCCTGCTCCCACGACGGCCTGTCGGTACGGCCTGCAGGCGGCGGGCCCTACTGGGCAGCGAGAGACCGGAGGGCGGCAGAGCTTGACTAGTCGGACCCGAGGGAGGCCGGCCTCTAGCAGGCGGCCCACTCCTCCCTCGGAGTCCGTGCGCCGTTAACCAGACGAGACACCGTGTGGCTATAGTGATCTCCCACCAGACGGCGGGACTGTAGCCACTCCTCCCCCGACCAAGCATGCGTCATTAACCTCACGGCTACAGTAACAAGCCGCCGACCAGACCCGCAAGCGGCGGAGGCGGCCTGTCGGCTCCGCACGGCACCAGTCAGCGGGGCCCATCAGGCGGCGGGCCCCAGCGGTCGGCGAAGAAGCCGGCGACAAGAGACACTGACAGCCGGGTCCAACACCCGGCCAGATTACCATTGTACCCCTGGGGGTAGGCCTATATAAACCCCCCAGGGCACCCATGCAAAGGGTTCCCAACCTGTTAGACCTAGATTCATACATAGAGAGAGGAGAGAGCTAGCCCTGCTTTCTCCTACCTCTAGCATACAGCTCAAGGAGCACCATTGTACTCACTAGTGCCTTAGTGATCATGCGGAGACCCCGCAGAGCAGGACTAGGTGTGTTATCTCCTAGGAGAGCCCTGAACCTGGGTAAAGTATGCCGGCGTTCGTGTCTACGCCTCATCCCGCTTTCGGGCAACGGCGACGTTCTACTCGCTCCCACCATGATAAGCCATCCCTTGGCATATGTCGCACCCAACCCCCGACATTTGGCGCCCACCGTGGGGCGAGGTGCATCATCGTCCGGAGACCTGCTCTGGACGGGAACCCTGTTCCTTCCTGGTGAGCGTAGCCAGCCCGGCACGCCAGACGGCGCCTGCGCCGACATGCTGCACGGCGCGGAGGTCGCCTGCGCGGCAAGCTGCCTCGCCGATCTTGTTGGCGAGATTCGCCTCTCCGACGAGCCCGCATCTGACGCGGGCACAGATGGCCCCGAGTGCCGCCTCGTCAGCCTCCTCGACCAGCTCCACGTCATCAGCGAGCCTGCTGTGGACTTGGAGTCGGTTGGTTCCACCGACCCGATGCTTGTCGACTCCGACACGGCATCGCTCGACGCGTTCCCCACCAACGTGGTGGTCTACGATGAGCCGCTTCCTCGCGAGGACAGCGGCGGAAGCACCGTCACAGAGGTGCTTGTCATTAGCCACGGCGAGCACTCAGGCGGGGACGGTGCTCGAGACCTGCTCGAGGCGGCGTTGCAAGACCTGACTGCGCCCATCCCAGAAGACGCCGGTGCCGAGACGCTAGAAGCACACCGCATCTAGCTCGTTGAGAGCGCCAAGAAGCTAGCCAGCATGAGACACCTTTCGGAGGCCTACCAGCGCGAGATGGACCGCGCCGTCGGTGGCACGCCGGCTCCTGGCGGGCCTAGCCGCATCGGTACGGTCCGGCAGCACAGTGCGGCCATTGCCAGCATATTCGGGGCAGATCGCTCTGTCTACGCCACACCCGCGGAGAATATACGAGCTGCCCAGGCGGCTGCAGACGAGCTGGACAAGCTCGAGGGCGACGAGCGTCACCACATGACGGAGCGCGTCCAGCGGCTCATTGATGCGACTGTTGAGCAGCAAGAGGTCGGTGATAACCCACAAGTATAGGGGATCACCACAGTTTTCGAGGGTAGAGTATTCAACCCAAATTTATTGATTCGACACAAGGGGAGCCAAAGAATATTCTCAAGTATTAGCAGCTGAGTTGTCAATTCAACCACACCTGGATAACTTAATATCTGCAGCAAAGTATTTAGTAGCAAAGTAATATGATAGTAGTGGTAACGGTAACAAAAGTAACGGTAACAGAAGTAATATTTTTGGTGCTTTGTAGTGATTGTAACAGTAGCAACGGAAAAGTAAATAAGCAAAGAACAATATCTGAAAAGCTCGTAGGCATTGGATCGGTGATGGAAAATTATGCCGGATGCGGTTCATCATGTAACAATCATAACATACGGTGACACAGAACTAGCTCCAATTCATCAATGTAATGTAGGCATGTATTCCAAATATAGTCATACGTGCTTATGGAAAAAACTTGCATGAAATCTTTTGTCCTACCCTCCCGTGGCAGCGGGGTCCTAATGGAAACTAAGGGATATTAAGGCCCCCTTTTAATAGAGTACTGGAACAAAGCATTAGCACATAGTGAATACATGAACTCCTCAAACTATGGTCATCACCGGGAGTGGTCCCGATTATTGTCACTTCGGGGTTGCCGGATCATAACACATAGTAGGTGACTATAGACTTGCAAGATAGGATCAAGAACACACATATATTCATGAAAACATAATAGGTTCAGATCTGAAATCATGGCACTCGGGCCCTAGTGACAAGCATTAAGCATAGCAAAGTCATAGCAACATCAATCTCAGAACATAGTGGATACTAGGGATCAAACCCTAACAAAACTAACTCGAATACATGATAGATCTCATCCAACCCATCACCGTGCAGCAAGCCTACGATGGAATTACTCACGCACGGCGGTGAGCATCATGAAATTGGTGATGGAGGATGGTTGATGATGACGACGGCGACGAATCCCCCTCTCCGGAGCCCCGAACGGACTCCATATCAGCCCTCCCGAGAGGTTTTAGGGCTTGGCGGCGGCTCCGTATCATAAAACGCGATGAATTCTTCTCCCTTATTTTTTCTCCCCGAAAGCAAATATATAGAGTTGGAGTTGAGGTCGGAGGAGCTCCAGGGGGCCCACGAGGTAGGGGGGCGCGCCCTAGGGGGGAGGGCGCGCCCCCACCCTCGTGGACAGGGTGTGGGCCCCTGGTCTTCATCTTTTGCAAGGATTTTTTATTATTTCCAAATAGACGTTCCGTGGAGTTTCAGGTCATTCCGAGAACTTTTGTTTCTGCACATAAATAACACCATGGAAAGTCTGCTGAAAACAGCGTCAGTCCAGGTTAGTTCCATTCAAATCATGCAAGTTAGAGTCCAAAACAAGGGCATAAGTGTTTGGAAAAGTAGATACGACCGAGACGTATCAACTCCCCCAAGCTTAAACCTTTGCTTGTCCTCAAGCAATTCAGTTGATAAACTGAAAGTGATAAAGAAAAACTTTTACAAACTCAGTTTGCTCTTGTTGTTGTAAATATGTAAAGCCAGCATTCAAGTTTTCAGCAAAGATTATGACTAACCACATTTGCAATAACTCTTAGGTCTCATGTTTACTCATATCAATAGCATAATCAACTAGCGAGTCATAATAATAAATCTCGGATGACAACACTTTCTCAAAACAATCATGATATGATATAACAAGATGGTATCTCGCTAGCCCTTTCTGAGACTGCAAAACATAAATGCATAGCACCTTTAAAGATCAAGGGCTGACTAGACATTGTAATTCATGGTAAAAGAGATCCAGTCATAGTCATACCCAATATAAATTAATAGTAATGGATGCAAATGACAGTTGTGCTCTCCAGCTAGTGCTTTTTAATAAGAGGGTGATGACTCAACATAAAAGTAAATGGATAGGCCCTTCGTAGAGGGAAGCAATGATTTGTAGAGGTGCGAGAGCTCGGTTTTGAAATAGAGATAAATAATATTTTGAGCGGCATACTTTCATTGTCAACATAACAACCAAGAGATGGTGATATCTTCCATGCTACACACATTGTAGGCGGTTCCCAAACAGAATGGTAAAGTTTATACTCCCCCTCCACCAACAAGCATCAATCCATGACTTGCTCGAAACAACGAGTGTCTCCAACTAGCAACAGTCCCAGGGGGAGTTTTGTTTGCAATTATTTTGATTTAGTTTGCATAAAGCATGGGACTGGGAATCCCGGTGACCAGCCATTTTCTCGTGAGTTAGGAGCGGAGTCCACTCCTCTTGAGAATAACCCGCCTAACATGGAAGATAAGGGCAGCCCTAGTTGATACATGAGCTATTCGAGCATACAAAACAGAATGTTTATTTGAAGGTTTAGAGTTTGGCACATACAAATTTACTTGGAACGGCAGGTAGATACCGCATATAGTAAGGTATGGTGGACTCATATGGAATAACTTTGGGGTTTAAGGGATTGCATGCACAAGCAGTATTCCCGCTTAGTACCGGTGAAGGCTAGCAAAAGACTGGGAAGCGACCAACTAGAGAGCGATAACAGTCATGAACATGCATTAAAATTAATAAACATTGGATGCAAGCATGAGTAGGATATAATCCACCATGAACATAAATATCATGAAGGCTATGTTGATTTTGTTTCAACTACATGTGTGAACATGTGCCAAGTCAAGTCACTTAAATCATTCAAAGGAGGATACCACCCCATCATACCACATCACAACCATTTTAATAGCATGTTGGCACGCAAGGTGAACCATTATAACTCATAGCTAATCAAGCATGGCACGAGCAACTATGATATCTAATTGTCATTGCAAACATGTTTATTCATAATAGGATGAATCAGGAATGATGAACTAATCATATTTACAAAAACAAGAGAGGTCGAGTTCATACCAGCTTTTCTCATCTCAATCAGTCCATCATATATCGTCATAATTGCCTTTCACTTGCACGACCGAACGATGTGAATAATAATAAGAGTGCACGTGCATTAGACTAAGCTGGAATCTGCGAGCATTCAATAAACAGGAGAAGACAAGGCAATATGGGCTTTTGGTTAAATCTACAATAATGCATATAAGAGCCTCTTCAACAATTTAATCATGGTCTTCTCCTATCGACCCCCAAAGAAAAGAAAAAAATAAAAACTATTTACACGGGAAAGCTCCCAACAAGCAAAAGAAGAACGGGAAATCTTTTTGGGTTTTCTTTTAATTATTACTGCTACGGCAAGAAAAGTAAACTAGATAAAAGCTACACTAATTTTTTGGTCTTTCTTAAGGTTTAACAAACACACAAGAAGAAAGCAAGAAAAAGAAAATAAACTAGCATGGATATTACAGTGAAAAAGTATGAGCACCGACATCCAGCAATGAGTGTGCGTAAACATAAATGTAATGTCGGTGGGAAATACGTACTCCCCCAAGATTAGGCTTTTGGCCTAAGTTGGTTCATTGCCACGGATGGCCTGACGGATACCCATAGGTGTAGCTAGGGTCGTACTGCGATGCAGCGGTTATCGCCTCCTGAGCTGCAGCGTGGCGGCGAGCTGCCTCCGCCCTCCTCTCGTACTCATTTGCCTCCTCTCTGGTGATAAAATGTCTACCTTTTGCCTGATAATCAAAGAAGGCAGGAGCAGGAAGAGTAATACGGAAAGCATGACGTCTGTCAAAGATTAAGTGGTATCGGAGAGGTGATTCATTCCTCTCGACAAACTGGTGATAGACCATAGAATTTTAGTCTAAATAAGTAGGAGGCAACTCAATGTCATCCTCACGAACGTCCACACCAAGAAAATCAGCTAAGCGGGTTGCATAAATTCCACCAAAGAAATCTCCATTAAATCTATTATTATGCAACCTACGTGCAACAATGGCTCCCAAATTATAAGATTTGTCTCCTAACACAGCACTCCTAAGAATACTGAGGTCAGGCACACACATATGACATGCTTCATCTTTACCATTTATGCACCTACCTATGAAGAGAGCAAAATAATATATAGCAGGAAAATGAATGCTCCCTATAGTAGCTTGTGCTATATCTCTAGATTCCCCCATGGTTATACCAGCAAGAAAGTTTCTAAATTCAGATTTACGGGGTTCACTAACACTACCCCATTGTGGAAGTTTGCAAGCAGAAGTAAAATCCTCTAAGTCCATGGTATAAGATTTTTCATAAAGATCGAACAGGACAGTTGGAGAATTACGTGAAGATGAAAATTCAAACCTCCTCACAAATGAACTAGTGAGATGATGGTATTGGCTGCACTTCTCTGCCTCAAAGCTCACAAGACCAGCGTTACACAAATATGCGTTAAATTCTTCCTTGATTCCCGCTCGATCCATAAAATTTTCTGAAGGCCATTCGCAAGGCCGCACAGGAGCGTCCCTTGGTGGCTCCTCATCAGCATGACGCATTGCAAGCCTGGGTCCTTGCTTCCTTGAAGAACCACCTTGGAACATTTTCCTAAGCATATTTCTTCCTCTGAAAAATTTCTGAAATTTGTAGTAACTTCAAACAAAAGTGAACCAACCTCAATAAAATTGATAGCAACTACTCCTACAAATGCCTAGAGCCTATAGCATGCATTAAAAATACTTGGAACCATATAAATTTGACATGCAAGCTCAAGAACATGGTCACCTAGGCAGCACAAATTTGCAATGAATAAAGCACTAGAGCAAAAACTAATTGGACCAATGGAGGAGTCACATACCAAGGAACAATCTCCCCAAGCAGTTTTGTGAGAGGTGCTTTGAGCAAGGAGATCAAAAATCGCAGCTAAATGAGCTAGAACTCGTGCTTGAGCTGGATATTGGTGTTTGAGGGAGGAAGAAAGAGTGTATGGGTCCAGGAATAAGTGGAGGAGGGCCACCGTGGGCCCACGAGGCAGGGGGCGCACCCTGGGGGGTAGGGCGCGCCCTCCACCCTCGTGGCCAGGTGCTTGCCCCTCCTGATGTGTTCTCAGTGTCAGATATTCTCAAATATTCCAAAAAAATCATATTCCATTTTCAGGGCATTTGGATAACTTTTATTTTCGAGATATTTTTATATTGCACAGATAAATCAGAAAACAGACAGAAAAATACTATTTTTACTTTATTTCAACTAAATAACAGAAAGTAGAAAGAGGGTACAGAAGGTTGTGCCTTCTAGTTTCATCCATCTCATGCTCATCAAAAGGAATCCACTAACAAGGTTGATCAAGTCTTGTTAACAAACTCATTCCGAATAATCATGGAACCGGAGAAATTTCGAATAACACTATGTTACCTCAACGGGGATATGCACATCCTCAATAATAAGAATATCATATTTCTTCTTGACAGTAGGAAGAGGAAATTCAAAACCTCCAAATATAATCGATGGAATTTTTCCAATAGAGTTGATACTATGAACTTGAGGTTGTTTCCTCGGAAAGTGTACCGTATGCTCATTACCATTAACATGAAAAGTGACATTGCCTTTGTTGCAATCAATAACAGCCCCTGCAGTATTCAAAAAAGGTCTTCCAAGAATAATAGACATACTATCGTCCTCGGGAATATCAAGAAGAACAAAGTCCGTTAAAATAGTAACGTTTGCAACCACAACAGGCACATCCTCACAAATACCGACAGGTATAGCAGTTGATTTATCAGCCATTTGCAAAGATATTTCAGTAGGTGTCAACTTATTCAAATCAAGTCTACGATATAAAGAGAGAGGCATAACACTAACACCGGCTCCAAGATCACATAAAGCAGTTTTAACATAATTTCTTTTAATGGAGCATGGTATAGTAGGTACTCCTAGATCTCCAAGTTTCTTTGGTATCCACCCTTAAAAGTATAATTAGCAAGCATGATGGAAATTGCAGCTTCCGGTATCTTTCTCTTATTAGTGACAATTTCTTTCATGTACTTAGCATAAGGATTCATTTTGAGCATATCAGTTAATCGCATACGCAAAAAGATAGGTCTAATCATTTCAGCAAAGCGCTCAAAATCCTCATCATCCTTTTTCTTGGATGGTTTGGGAGGAAAAGGCATGGGTTTTTGAACCCATGGTTCTCTTTCTTTACCATGTTTCCTAGCAACTAAGTCTCTCTTATCATAACGTTGATTCTTTGATTGTGGGTTATCAAGATCAACAGCAGGTTCAATTTCCAAATCATTATCATTACTAGGTTGAGCATCATCATGAACATCATCTTTAACATTTTCACTAGGTTCATGTTCATTACCAGATTGTGTTTCAGCATCAGAAATAGAAATATCATTTGGATTCTCAGGTGGTTCAGCAATAGGTTCACTAGAAGCATGCAAAGTCCTATCATTTTTCTTTTTCTTCTTTTTAGAAGAACTAGGTGCATCAATATTATTTCTCTGAGAATCTTGCTCAATTCTCTTAGGGTGGCCTTCGGGATACAAAGGTTGCTGAGTCATCTTACCAGTTCTAGTAGCCACTCTAACAACATAATCATTTTTCTTACTATACATTTCATTGAGCAAATCATTTTGAGATTTAAGCACTTGTTCTACTTGAGTGGTAACCATAGAAGCATGTTTAGTAATGAGTTTAAGTTCACCTCTAACATCAGCCATGTAATTACCCAAGTGTTCAATCGTATAAGCATTTTGTTTTAATTGTCTACCAAAATAAGCATTGAAATCTTCTTTGCTTAACCATAAAGTTATCAAACTCATCCAAGCATTGGCTAGCAATTTTAGTAGGAGGGATTTCAGCTTCATCATATCTATAGAGAGAATTTACCTTTACTACCTGTGTCGGGTTATTAAGACCATGAGGTTCTTCAATAGGTAATGGATTAAGATCATATGTTTCTTCAATAGGAGGTAAATTCTTAACATCTTCAGCTTTAATACCTTTTTCTTTCATAGATTTCTTTGTCTCTTGCATATCTTCAGGACTGAGAAATAGAACACCTCTCTTCTTCAGAGTTGGTTTAGGAATAGGCTCAGGAACTGGCTCAGGAAGTGTCCAATTATTTTCATTTGTCAACAAATTATTCAATAGGATTTCAGCTTCATCCGGTGTTCTTTCCCTGAAAACAGAACCAACACAACTATCCAGGTAATCTCTGGAAGCATCGGTTAGTCCATTATAAACGATATCAAGTATTTCATTTTTCTTGAGAGGATGATCAGGCAAAGCATTAAGTAACTTGAGAAGCCTCCCCCAAGCTTGTGGGAGACTCTCTTCTTCAATTTGCACAAAATTATATATTTCCCTCAAAGCAGCTTGTTACTTATGAGCAGGGAAATATTTAGCAGAGAAGTAATAAATCATATCCTGGGGACTACGCACACAACCAGGATCAAGAGAATTAAACCACATCTTAGCATCACCCTTTAATGAGAACGGAAATATTTTAAGGATATAAAAGTAGCGAGATCTCTCATCATTAGTGAACAGGGTGGCTATATCATTTAATTTAGTAAGATGTGCCACAACAGTTTCAGATTCATAGCCATGAAAAGGATCAGATTCAACCAAAGTAATTATATCAGGATCAACAGAGAATTCATAATCCTTATCGATAACACAGATAGGTGAAGTTGCAAAAGCATGGTCAGGTCTCATTCTATCTTTAAGAGATTGCTGATTCCATTTAGCTAATAATCTCTTGAGCTCATATCTATCTTTGCAAGCTAAAATAGCTAAAGAAGCTTCTTTATCAAAAACATAACCCTCAGGAATAACAGGCAAGTTTTCATCATCACATTCATCAATATAATCAGTTTCAATAATTTCTTTCTCTCTAGCCCTAGCAATTTGTTCATCAAGAAATTCACCAAGGGGTACAGTAGTATCAAGAATAGAAGTAGTTTCATCATAAGTATCATGCATAGCAGATGTGGCATCATCAATAACATGCGACATATTAGAACGAATAGCAGAAGCAGGTTTAGGTGTCGCAAGCTTACTCAAAATAGAAGGTGAATCAAGTGCAGAGCTAGATGCCAGTTCCTTACCTCCCCTCGTAGTTGAGGGATAAATTGTTGTCTTAGCGTCTTTCAAGTTCTTCATAGTGACCAGCAGATATAAATCCCAAGTGACTCAAAGAATAGAGCTATGCTCCCCGGCAATGGCGCCAGAAAATAGTCTTGATAACCCACAAGTATAGGGGATCGCAGCAGTTTTCGAGGGTAGAGTATTCAACCCAAATTTATTGATTTGACACAAGGGGAGCCAAAGAATATTCTCAAGTATTAGCAGCTGAGTTGTCAATTCAACCACACCTGGATAACTTAATATCTGCAGCAAATTATTTAGTAGAAAAATAATATGATAGTAGTGGTAACGGTAACAAAAGTAACGGTAACAGAAGTAATATTTTTGGTGTTTTGTAGTGATTGTAACAGTAGCAACGGAAAAGTAAATAAGCGAAGAACAATATGTGAAAAGCTCGTACGCATTGGATCGGTAATGGAAAATTATGCCGGATGCGGTTCATCATGTAACAATCATAACATAGGGTGACACAGAACTAGCTCCAATTCATCAATGTAATGTAGGCATGTATTCCGAATATAGTCATACGTGCTTATGGAAAAGAACTTGCATGACATCTTTTGTCCTACCCTCCTGTGGCAGCGGGGTCCTAATGGAAACTAAGGGGTATTAAGGCCTCCTTTTAATAGAGTACCGGAACAAAGCATTAGCACATAGTGAATACATGAACTCCTCAAACTATGGTCATCACCGGGAGTGGTCCCGATTATTGTCACTTCGGGGTTGCCGGATCATAACACATAGTAGGTGACTATAGACTTGCAAGATAGGATCAAGAACACATATATATTCATGAAAACATAATAGGTTCAGATCTGAAATCATGGCACTCGGGCCCTAGTGACAAGCATTAAGCATAGCAAAGTCATAGCAACATCAATCTCAGAACATAGTGGATACTAGGGATCAAACCCTAACAAAACTAACTCGATTACATGATAGATCTCATCCAACCCATCACCGTCCAGCAAGCCTACGATGGAATTACTCACGCACGGCGGTGAGCATCATGAAATTGGTGATGGAGGATGGTTGATGATGACGACGGCGACGAATCCCCCTCTCCGGAGCCCCGAACGGACTCTAGATCAGCCCTCCCGAGAGGTTTTAGGGATTGGCGGCGGCTCCGTATCGTAAAACGCGATGAATTCTTCTCCCTTATTTTTTTCTCCCCGAAAGCAAATATATAGAGTTGGAGTTGAGGTGGGAGGAGCTCCAGGGGGCCCACGAGGTAGGGGGGCGTGCCCCCCACCCTCGTGGACAGGGTGTGGGCCCCCTGGTCTTCATCTTTTGCAAGGATTTTTTATTATTTCCAAATAGACGTTCCGTGGAGTTTCAGGTCATTCCGAGAACTTTTGTTTCTGCACATAAATAACACCATGGAAAGTCTGCTGAAAACAGCGTCAGTCCGGGTTAGTTCCATTCAAATCATGCAAGTTATAGTCCAAAACAAGATCAAAAGTGTTTGGAAAAGTAGATACGACCGAGACGTATCAGTCGGCTGCCGTACTGAAGCGCCCAGCCGGCGGAACGACGACCTGCCTCCTCGCCGAGATCAAGGCGCAACATCCCGGACGCCGACTGGTGGCGTCCGCGATAGAAGAGACAAGGAGCCGGCTGCCAGCCGCAGCTGGACTCGCATCACCATCGACTGCGACCAAGACGGTCGCCCGAGAGCAGTGGAACGACGGGACGACTGTCTGCCTCCCCCTCCCCCCCCGGCAGGGAGAGGCGCGCTTCCCCGCCGCCTGTTGATCACCCGACACTCGGCGACCGCCTTGTCCGCTGTGAAGGAGTCGGAGAGAACGATGCCCGCCACCGGATCGACCACCTCAACCGATCCCTGGCACTAGAGGAAGAAGACGCATTGGGTCCGCCTTGTTTTGGCCCCCGCATCCGAGATGAGCCCTTCCCCAATGGGTTCACGCTCCCAAGAGATACTCCCAAGTACACCGGCTCCGTGAAGCCGGAAGACTGGCTGGTTGACTACTCCACGGCGGCCAGCATAGCATACGACAACAAGCGAGTTGCCGTGAAGTACGTTCCGCTCATGCTCCAGGGCACAGCTCAGACATGGCTGAACAGTCTGAAGCCCCGCAACATCAACAGCTGGGTTGATTTCACCGAAGCCTTCGTTCGCAACTTCACCAGCACGTACAAGCGGCCGCCCAAGCCTCGCCAGCTCTCCTTGTGCGTCCAAGGCCCCAATGAATCAACTCGCGATTACCTCACACGTGGGCCCGAGCTGCGCAACTCTTGCGATGGCGTGCACGAGGTGCATGCCATTGAGTACTTCACTGCCGGGTGCCGAGAAGGCACCCTCCTCAAGCACCGGCTTCTCTGCGACGAGCTGGCGACCCTCGATGAACTGCTGATCATAGGAGACAAGTACGCCATGGTCGACTCCTCCATGAAGGCGGAGATCCAAGTTGACGCATCTGGCAAAGTAGCTCCTCAAGCTCCTCGAGCTCCGGCTGGTGACACCAGTCGGCGTCAGCAACAGAATGACAACAAGTGCAAGGCCACGCGGCCTGCTTCCACAAGCCGGCAGGTGGCGACAGTTGAAGACCAGCAGCCGGAAGGTCAGCCTCCTCCAAGCGTCAGAAGGGCGGCAAGCCCAACTGGTTGCCCGCCTTCTCGTACGAGCAGACTCTCGATGCACCCTGCAAGTTTCACAGCGGCGCGAAGCCGTCCAACCACACCACTCGGAAATGCCATTGGCTAACCAGAATCGCCAAGGGTGACGGACTCCTGCCTCCTCCGACTGTCGGCCTGCCGCCTCCTCCTCCCCAGCAGCCGACAGTTCGGCCCATCGGCGCAATCCAAGATGAGTATCCTGAAGAGCATGGAGCTTATGTCGTGTTCACCAGCATGGCCGACGACAAGCACAGCAGACGGCAACGTGTGACGCCCCTGATTCAATCGTACACTAATCATACACGCAAATGTGTTCGATCAAGATCGAGGACTCACGGGAAGATATCACAACACAACTCTAGACACAAATTAAAATAAAGCAAGCTTTATATTACAAGCCAGGGGCCTCGAAGGCTCGAATACATAAGCTCGAAAACACAAGAGTCAGCGGAAGCAATAATATCTGAGTACAGACATAAGTTAAACAAGATTGCCTTAAGAAGGCTAGCACAAAAATAGCAACGATCGAAAAGGCAAGGCCTCTTGCCTGGGACCTCCTAACTACTCCTCGAAGTTGAACTCCACGTAGAATCATCCTCGGGATCTCTAGCTCCTGGACTCCAGCATCTGGTTGCGACAACCAGGTATAGAAAGGGGAAAAGAGGGAGAAAAGCAACCGTGAGTACTCATCCAAAGTACTCGCAAGCAAGGAGCTACCCTACATATGCATGGGTATATGTGTAAAGGGCCATATCGGTGGACTGAACTGCAGAATGCCAGAATAAGGGGGGGATAGCTACTCCTGTCGAAGACTACGCTTCTGGCCACCTCCATCTTGCAGCATGTAGAAGGGAATAGATGGTAAGTTCACCAAGTAGCATCGCATAGCATAATCCTACCCGGCGATCCCCTCCTCATCGCCCTGTTAGAGAGCGATCACCGGGTTGTATCTGGCACTTGGAAGGGTGTGTTTTATTAAGTATCTGGTTCTAGTTGTCATAAGGTCAAGGTACAACTCCGGGTCGTCCTTTTACCGAGGGACACGGCTATTCGAATAGATAAACTTCCCTGCAGGGGTGCACCAGATAACCCAACACGCTCGATCCTATTTGGCCGGACACACTTTTCTGGGTCATGCCCGGCCGCGGAAGATCAACACGTCGCAGCCCCACCTAGGCCCAACAGAGAGGTCAGCACGCCGGTCAAAATCATATGCGCGCAGGGGTCTGGGCCCATCGCCCATTGCACACCTGCATGTTGCGTACGCGGCCGGAAGCAGACCTAGCCTAGCAGGCGTTCCAGTCCAATCCGGCGCGCGCCGCTCCGTCGCTGACGTCAAGAAGAGCTTCGGCTGATACCACGACGTCGAGTGCCCATAACTGTTCCCGCGTAGTTGGTTAGTGCGTATAGACCAAATGGCCAGACTCAGATCAAATACCAAGATCTCGTTAAGCGTGTTAAGTATCCGCGAACGCCGACCAGGGCCAGGCCCACCTCTCTCCTAGGTGGTCTGAACCTGCCCTGTCGCTCCACCACAAAGTAATAGTCGGGGGCCGTCAGGAACCCAGGCCCACCTCTACCGGGATGGAGCCACCTGTCCTTTCAGCCCCCTCATCAGAATCACTTGCGGGTACTCAACGAGCCGACCCGACTTTAGTCACCACATGTGTCATGTATATGAAGTATATAGTATATACCCGTGATCACCTCCCGAAGTGATCACGGCCCAGTAGTATAGCGTGGCATACGGACAAGAGTGTAGGGCCACTGATGGAACACTAGCATCCTATACTAAGCAGTAGGATAGCAGGTAAGGGTAACAACTGTAGCAACAATGATAGGCTATGCAGCAGAATAGGATAAACCGAAAGCAGTAACATGGTACACTCTTCTAATGCAAGTAGTATAGAGAAGAATAGGCGATATCTGGTGATCAAGGGGGGTCTTGCCTGGTTGCTCTGGCAAGGTGGGGTCGTCAACTCCGTAGTCGAACTGGGCAGCAGCAACGTCGGTCGCGTAGTCTACCGGAGAGAAGAGGGGGAAGAAACAGTAAATGCAATGCAAACATAAGCATGACGATGCATGACATGACAATGAGTGGTCTTAGGTGTGCCCTAACGCGGTAGTAGGCGATACCGGCGAAAGGGGGAAACATCCGGGAAAGTATCCCCGTGTTTCACGTTTTCGGACAGATGAGCCGGAGGTGAAATGTTGCAGGTTCGCTATGCTAGGGATGTGTGGCGGACGAACGGTCTGCGTATTCGGATTCGTCTCGTCGTTCTGAGCAACTTTCATGTAGAAAGTATTTTCATCTGAGCTACGGTTTAAATTATATGATTTTCTAAAGTTTTAAATCATTTTAGAATTTAATTAATTAATTTAATTCGACATTATCCAGAATAGTATTTGCTGACACCATCATGACGTCAGCATGACGTCAGCAGTCAACAGGGCGTTGACTGGGTCAAACTGACGTGTGGGTCCCAGCTGTCATTGAATGCTTAGATAATTAACAACAATTAATTAGGTTAATTAGTTAATTTGGTTAATTAAATAGAATTAATTAAGTTAATTAATTCTTTAATTAATTGATTAATTAATAATTTAATTATTTATTATTATTATTATTATTATTTTAATTCTTTTTATATATATAATACGTTATGGGGGCTAGGCCCCACATGTCATTGGCTCATGGCCTTAGCGGGTCAGGCAAAGGGGCGCAGCCCAAACGGGCGCGGGTGCAGAGCGGCCACCGAACGGAAGCTCGCCCCAGCGAGTGCGGCATGGTGAGGCCACAGGGGCGCGGCGGGAGAGACCGCGGGGCGTGCGCGGCCGGCGGCGCTAGCGGTGGGGCGGCACCGGGAGCAGCACGGCGACGAGCAGGGGGCGCAGTGGACGGGGCGACGATG
>NC_057814.1:105976382-106013174 GCF_018294505.1 Triticum aestivum | reverse complement strand
ACCGGGAGCAGCACGGCGACGAGCAGGGGGCGCAGTGGACGGGGCGGCACTGGGAGCAGCACGGCGACGAGCAGGGGGCGCAGTGGACGGGGCGACGATGCGGGGCGCGACGAGCGCAGCACCGCGGTGAACCCGAGGCACTGGCGCGGCGCGCGCGGCGGCGATGCGGGGACATAGGCAGGGCGCGGCCATGTGCGGGCGACAGCATTGCCGGAGAGGCGACGGACGGGCGCGCGCGAGGAGGGAGAAGAGGCCGGGGCGGCTGCGGGTGTGCGCGCACAGGCGCGTGAAGGGGGCGCGGCGACAGAGGGGAAGGTAGGGAGCTCACGACGGGTTGCAGGGGACGGGGCAGTGGGCGTGGGGAGGACGACGGTGATGACGCGACGCAGGGGAGGAAGTCTGGCGAAGAGGCGTGGTCGAGGCGGAGGACGAAGACGGGCGGCGGGGTAGCGGGAGGCACCGGGCGGTGTCGTCACGGCGAAGGGGGGCGGTGCCGGTGAGGTGGCGACGTAGGGCGGCGAGGCGCCGGGGCGATGGCGTCGGGGTCGCCGGGTTCGATCCCCCCTTCCCGATCCAGATCGGGATCGAGAGGTGGGGGGAAGAGACGAGGGAGAGTGGGCGGAATCGTGGGGGTGGTTGGGCTAGGGTTTCGGAGTAGTGGGGGGTTAGTAGTGGGTTAGGTGGACCGGGGTGGGCCGACCTGTTGGGTCGGTTGGCCCATGGGGGGTTCTCTTTTTTTTCTGTTTTCTTTTAACTTCCAATTTATTATAACTCTATTAAGATAAATAATTAGTGCCTAAATTAGTGTTGTAAATTAATCCTTTGCCATAAAAAGCTTGAGTTTCAAATAAAATAGTTTAGGATTTTATAAAATTCAAAAGTCATTTATTTAATTATTTTAGCCACAATGTTAATTACTTTTGAGCTTTTAAACATGTTTTAAAAATGTCGTTTCTCCACCATTATTAGTCATGAATTATCTGGCACGTTTAGAGCATTTTATTTTTAATGTTTGGAGACTTTTATTATCTGACTTAAATTCAAATTTGAATTTGAATCGGTTTTAAACTAACGCGAGATTAGCAACAGTAATCGAGGTGACATGGCATCATTAGTAGAGTGTTACTGTAGCTTAATTATCCGGGCGTCACAGTTCTCCTCCACTACAAGAAATCTCGTCCCGAGATTTAAGAGGGGAAGTAAGGGGGAAGTTCTGGTTACGAAATTCTAATGAGTGTCCTCGGTCTTGGTTGCTATTCTCAGAGAGGTCGATCCATTATGTTGATGTCTTCATTTCTCTGCTCCAGGTCATCATGGTGAAGTCAGCCTCCTTCCTTCGGAAACTCCATCGTACTTACGAATAAGGGGCAGTTCGACAATGATAGAATGCTATAAGGGGTAATCGTCTGGGAGTATCCCATGAAAGAACTGATGAATATCTCTCGAGTTGAACAAATGAAAGACCTCGATAGCAAAGTAAGAAGGTACAATAAGGAGTTCCAAGCGGATAGACAATCGTTCGATGTCTGAAACAGAGTGAAAGGGGTTCAAAGCGTCGAAGAATGAATCTTGTGTCTGATACCAGAATAGACTACTACGTAGGTGGCCCGTGACTTGGATACGGAGCCAAGCGCGAGGAATAACCTTGGGAATAGGGGTACAGGAGAGTCAGGTTTCGATCCTGTGGAACTGTGGGTTATGGGCCCACAATGTGGGATAAAAGTTGGAAGGGTGGAGACGTCTTGCGTGATCATGCAAGCAAGGCATGTCAGAGGGTAGCCTGTCGATTATGTCGGCAACAATGTCAATACCAAGGGTGAGGGACGAAGAGAACCATTTTCCTGCTCGTTGAACGAGGCGGACCAATAGGCAAAGTTATCGTCCATCGGCGGTTACAGGAATGTCATCAACAATAGTAACAGGGTCTTACTAACAGCGTGGTACCACAAGGTTCTTAACTAAGCAGGGAATTATCACTGCTTAGTTAAGTCAGATTACCAGAAAGGTTAAACAAAACAATAGAAAGGAAAATATGATTATCAGATTAATCAGAACAATGGAAAGGAAAATGTGTATACACACATATGTCGAGGGTATATCCTTCCCAAGGACAAGCGGAGCAAGATATCCATGATAGGATAGAAAGTAGAAACCCATTTAGGTAAGGGGGGAGGAATCTCATGATATTACCCATACAACGGTGTTAGGATAAATGATAAAGAAAATTTAACATTGTGCTTCAAATGCTCTTATTGAAAATCGGATTACCACAAACATGGTTCGAGATAGCATTGACATGGTCTTCAAGCAAAGGTCAGACTTTGGATACAGGAAGGATCCATCAGGAACAACTTGTAGAATAAGTCTGATAATTTCCTCATGGAAGAATGGATAACCTTGCTGAAAAGGAAGCTATAACAATAAGTCCTCCGGCCAGGTGTGCTATGCATGACATAACCTTACCGGGTCATATAAAGACCAACATTATAACTCTTGGAAATATGTTCCAACCATCACATCTGACCGAGATTCAGATCTGATTGGTGTCACGATACCTCAAACTTAGGATGCCTGAGAAGAAAAGGTGCGGCACAATTTGGCGAGATGACATTGTAAGATTCTCGGGAAATGAACTATGGAAGCGAGTTCCAAAACAAGAGTTCGTCAGTAAACCAACGAGAGGGTTAGGAGGTGGCTGATGGACTCAGCGACATTCCATTGAGATTTCCAAAAGATGGATTTCCACAATTATGTGTACAAGGAGATAGCTTTTGTCAGTTCAAATGATATAATGAGGTATGCTCGAGGAAACATACACGATTGAACATTGGTTGACGGTGCACCTGAAATACGGACTTAGGTAGCACAAACAATGTTAGAATGGCGATTCGATAACCAATGGTCTAAGAATGAAATGTTGACCATTAACTTCAAAGCAATAAGGTTGCTAGAAGTTTTGAAGTCGCACACCATAGTTCAATTGTCGGTTTTCCGGTTAGGAACAACACGGGGACCAAGGAATGAACAGATATGGCAAGAAGTATCACCTGTATCAAGATGTCATAAGAGGTGGTGAAATTCTCACGACATTCTTGACATAAAAGATGGTAATACTCCAAGGTAGAACATATCATAAGCTAGATAGCAAGGAAATCAAGATACAACACAAAATATGAACAAGCTTGTGTTGGGGGGAGGCAAGAATGTTGTCGATGATAACATAATTCATCGAGGGGCAAGGATGGTATTTCTCATCCTGAATTTCGACACACAACTTGGAAGAAGTCAAACTGTTGACAATGATCACGACAAATTTGTCGAGAGGTTTTCAAGAAGATGTAATTGATCGACGATGACATCAAGTCAAAGTAATGATGAAAGCGAAAGGATATTGGAACCACGGGTAGGACACAAACTCGAAATCAAGTTTGCTGTTCAAGGAGAAGTGATATGACGAGGAAGATCGACGCAAGATTAGCTCACTGTCGAAATTTGTACGCTGGGAAGGACCAGGTAGCACAGTTAAAATCGGCACGATAATGACATAGCCGAGCAGGCTAGGGATGACGTGATCGAGTACGAACTCGTAAGCAAAGGAGATTACTAAGAGTTGTTTAATCGTGATGCGGACTCGATTCAGTTATCGATGTCCTTGAGTGTTTAATAACTCGGAGCCCATGAAAAATTGGAATAAATGAGAATGTAATACTTGATGGAGAACTCATAAGAAGTTTTGCAGTTCTGTGATAATCTCGAGATACCAGGGGGTAATACTCGACGACAAACCAAAGTAGAGGTTGGACTAGGGTATAGCTCTGCAGAAGACAAGTGCTTAAACTTGTACGAGAAATGGTATTTAAAGGAGAACATGGTCGGAACCACGATTGCAAAAGGCCAGATCCCAGATATAAGATGAACTTATACCGAGGGAATAATTAACTTAAGAGAAGCTTTAATGATAAGATCTACATCGTGTCCATGGGCATGAACACAAAGTTCAAGGTCGACTCCCACTTCTCCAATGCATAACCTTTTATCCACTTCTCGTTATCGAAGTTGTGGTGTTGAAAAGTTATCTGGCGAAGCACCAGAAGAGTATGACTCGTGAAAACTTCCGGGTTCACACGGTTTTAGAGAAGGTATAGGTTCAACCCATCGGAGCATCTTAGAAACATATACCACAAGCTTCAAGAGTAAATATCACCAGCTCGAAAGCAGAGCAAGGTTGACAAAGCAGAGGATACAATTTACCAAAGGCTTTATATATTCATGGAAAAGCTCACAAGGTTATTTGAATATGAAGGATATTGTCGGATAAACTCCAACAAAGGATCCGGTGGTATTCAAGGGATCTGATGTGAGCATCGGTACTCAACCAGAGGAAGAAAGAATGCAAGGAGATCCGATTAGAGAACAACTGAATAATTCAAAGCTCAATTGCAAAGGAATTTATGATTTCCAAATCAAGGGATCAAAATCAATCGTTCTGATCGAAAATGAATAAGCTCAATAGACTTAGAAGCACAACCGATCAAGGCATTGATTGGTCAAGAACCAACTCACATTCAAATGACGTCTGAGCCAGAAGGATGAATTCTAGGATCTGACTGAGGATTGCGAGCATTCGCAACATATTGAATCAACGGACTCAAAATGATAATGACGAGGGATGCCAATAAGATTACGAGACTTATGGGATTAACCATAATGCAAGCAAACAAGAATTTCAAGAGCAAAAAGGCTCCTGAGGATTTTCGGAAGATCGAATGGTATTTTGAACACTTTTGTGAAATACTTGAATCAACTGGGGATGAGAGGATACTCGGTAAGTGCGAGAATTATCTGTAGGGGTATTCAGGTGACAAAGAACAGCAAGGCAGTAAGCTCAAAGGATTCTTGGAACAACAGAGAGAATTTCGGGGTATCTTGTAATAACAAGATCAACTGGGAAACATTGTATGAATGGCGAGTATACGTGGTTATCCATAGGAGTTTATCGATGGAAGGGAATTGCAAAAGCGATGAACGCAAGTTCTCGGGTTAACAGCGGAGAGTGTCTTCAGGGTCTTCACGTGCAGCGGACGATCATTACTAATAAGGGGCTCTCCGGGTGAAGTAGTTACAAGAACCTAGAGTCAGATTTAGTAAAATCATTTAACCTGAATAGAAGAGAGATCAGAGTCCCAGAGTAAGGATCGAGGTGTAAAAGATCCTAATACCACCCAATGGCGACGTGGGCCCGTAAGCCACACAGCCATGTTAGTAAAAGTTTTTCAATGACTAGACTTGACTTCGGCCAAGGAGTTGGAAAGGGGGATTCCTACAGGCAGTTGGCTCTGATACCAACTTGTGACGCCCCCGATTCAATCGTACACTAATCATACACGCAAATGTGTACGATCAAGATCGAGGACTCATGGGAAGATATCACAACACAACTCTAGACACAAATTAAAATAAAGCAAGCTTTATATTACAAGACAGGGGCCTCGAAGGCTCGAATACATAAGCTCGAAAACACAAGAGTCAGCGGAAGCAATAATATCTGAGTACAGACATAAGTTAAACAAGATTGCCTTAAGAAGGCTAGCACAAAAATAGCAACGATCGAAAAGGCAAGGCCTCCTGCCTGGGACCTCCTAACTACTCCTCGAAGCCGAACTCCATGTAGAATCATCCTCGGGATCTCTAGCTCCTGGACTCCAGCATCTGGTTGCGACAACCAGGTATAGAAATGGGAAAAGAGGGAGAAAAGCAACCATGAGTACTCATCCAAAGTACTCGCAAGCAAGGAGCTACACTACATATGCATGGGTATATGTGTAAAGGGCCATATCGGTGGACTGAACTGCAGAATGCCAGAATAAGGGGGGATAGCTAATCCTGTCGAAGACTACGCTTCTGGCCACCTCCATCTTGTAGCATGTAGAAGGGAATAGATGGTAAGTTCACCAAGTAGCATCGCATAGCATAATCCTAGCCGGCGATCCCCTCCTCGTCGCCCTGCTAGAGAGCGATCACCGGGTTGTATCTGGCACTTGGAAGGGTGTGTTTTATTAAGTATCCGGTTCTAGTTGTCATAAGGTCAAGGTACAACTCCGGGTCGTCCTTTTACCGAGGGACACGGCTATTCGAATAGATAAACTTCCCTGCAGGGGTGCACCACATAACCCAACACGCTCGATCCCATTTGGCCGGACACAATTTTCTGGGTCATGCCCGGCCGCGGAAGATCAACACGTCGCAGCCCCACCTAGGCCCAACAGAGAGGTCAGCACGCCAGTCTAAATCCTATGCGCGCAGGGGTCTGGGCCCATCGCCCATTGCACACCTGCACGTTGCGTACGTGGCCGGAAGCAGACCTAGCCTAGCAGGCGTTCCAGTCCAATCCGGCGCGCGCCGCTCCGTCGCTGACGTCAAGAAGAGCTTCTGCTGATACCACGACGTCGAGTGCCCATAACTGCTCCCGCGTAGTTGGTTAGTGCGTATAGACCAAATGGCCAGACTCAGATCAAATACCAAGATCTCGTTAAGCGTGTTAAGTATCCGCGAACGCCGACCAGGGCCAGGCCCACCTCTCTCCTAGGTGGTCTGAACCTGCCCTGTCGCTCCGCCACAAAGTAACAGTCAGGGGCCGTCAGGAACCCAGGCCCACCTCTACCGGGATGGAGCCACCTGTCCTTTCAGCCCCCTCATCAGAATCACTTGCGGGTACTCAACGAGCCGACCCGACTTTAGTCACCACATGTGTCATGTATATAAAGTATATAGTATATACCCATGATCACCTCCCGAAGTGATCACGGCCCAGTAGTATAGCATGGCAGACGGACAAGAGTGTAGGGCCACTGATGGAACACTAGCATCCTATACTAAGCAGTAGGATAGCAGGTAAGGGTAACAACTGTAGCAACAATGATAGGCTATGCAGCAGAATAGGATAAACCGAAAGCAGTAACATGGTAGACTCTTCTAATGCAAGCAGTATAGAGAAGAATAGGTGATATCTGGTGATCAAGGGGGGGGGGGCTTGCCTGGTTGCTCTGGCGAGAAGGAGGGGTCGTCAACTCCGTAGTCGAACTGGGCAGCAGCAGCGTCGGTCTCGTAGTCTACCGGAAAGAAGAGGGGGAAGAAATAGTAAATGCAATGCAAACATAAGCATGACGATGCATGACATGACAATGAGTGGTGTTAGGTGTGCCCTAACGCGGTAGTAGGCGATACCGGCGAAAGGGGGAAACATCCGGGAAAGTATCCCCGTGTTTCACGTTTTCGGACAGATGAGCCGGAGGTGAAATGTTGCAGGTTCACTATGCTAGAGATGTGTGGCGGACGAACGATCTGCGTATTCGGATTCGTCTTGTCGTTCTGAGCAACTTTCATGTAGAAAGTATTTTCATCTAAGCTACGGTTTAATTTATATGATTTTCTAAAGTTTTAAATCATTTTAGAATTTATTTAATTAATTTAATTCAACATTATCCAAAATAGTATTTGCTGACATCATCATGACGTCAGCAGTCAACAGGGCGTTGACTAGGTCAAACTGACGTGTGGGTCCCAGCTGTCATTGAATGCTTAGATAATTAACAACAATTAATTAGGTTAGTTAGTTAATTTGGTTAATTAAACAGAATTAATTAAGTTAAATAATTCTTTAATTAATTAATATTTTAATTATTTTATTATTATTATTTTTAATTCTTTATATATATATATATAATACGTTCTGGGGGCTAGGCCCCACATGTCATTGGCTCATGGCCTTAGCGGGTCAGGCAAAGGGGCGCAGCCCAAACGGGCGCGGGTGCAGAGCGGCCACCGAACGGAAGCTCGCCCCAGCGAGTGCGGCATGGTGAGGCCACAGGGGCGCGGCGGGAGAGACCGCGGGGCGTGCGCGGCCGGCGGCGCTAGCGGTGGGGCGGCACCGGGAGCAGCACGGCGACGAGCAGGGGGCGCAGTGGACGGGGCGACGATGAGGGGCGCGACGAGCGCAGCACCGCGGTGAACCCGAGGCACTGGCGCGGCGCGCGCGGTGGCGATGCAGGGACATAGGCAGGGCGTGGCCATGTGCGGGCGGCAGCATCGCCGGAGAGGCGACGGACGGGGACGCGCGAGGAGGGAGAAGAGGCCGGGGCGGCTGCGGGTGTGCGCGCACAGGCGCGTGAAGGGGGCGCGGCGACAAAGGGGAAGGAAGGGAGCTCACGGCGGGTTGCAGGGGACGGGGCAGTGGGCGTGGGGAGGACGACGGTGACGACGCGACGCAGGGGAGGAAGTCCGGCGAGGAGGCGTGGTCGAGGCGGAGGACGAAGACGGGCGGCGGGGTAGCGGGAGGCACCGGGCAGTGTCGTCACGGCGAAGGGGGCGGCGCCGGTGAGGTGGCGACGTAGGGCGGCGAGGCGCCGGGGCGATGGCGTCGGGGTCGCCGGGTTCGATCCCCCCTTCCCGATCCTGATCGGGATCGAGAGGTGGGGGGGAAGAGACGAGGGAGAGTGGGGGGAATCGTGGGGGTGGTTGGGCTAGGGTTTCGGAGTAGTGGGTGGGTTAGTAGTGGGTTAGGTGGACCGGGGTGGGCCGACCTGTTGGGTCGGTTGGCCCATGGGGGTTCTCTTTTTTTCTGTTTTCTTTTAACTTCCAATTTATTATAACTCTATTAAGATAAATAATTAGTGCCTAAATTAGTGTTGTGAATTAATCCTTTGCCATAAAAAGCTTGAGTTCCAAATAAAATAGTTTAGGATTTTATAAAATTCAAAATTCATTTATTTAATTATTTTAGCCACAATGTTAATTACTTTTGAGCTTTTAAGCATGTTTTAAAAATGTGGTTTCTCCACCATTATTACTCATGAATTATCTGGCACGTTTAGAGCATTTTATTTTTAATGTTTGGAAACTTTTATTATTTGACTTAAATTCAAATTTGAATTTGAATCGGTTTTAAACTAACGCGAGATTGGCAACAGTAATCGAGGTGACATGGCATCATTAGTAGAGTGTTACTGTAGCTTAATTATCCGGGCGTCACACAACGGCAACAAGAAGTACATGCAGTAGCATCAGAGTCCCCCGAGTTCATGCATTGGTCTGAGAAGCCTATCGGTTGGAGCAGAGCTGACCACCCGGAGGTGATGCCCTCTCCTGGTTCTTATGCCTTGGTGCACGCGCTGGGCTTCTTAGATTCTTTGCAAAATGGGCACAGTGAGTCTGTGAAATTTCGGTCAAACGGTCCCCTGGGCTCCGTAGACATCTAATTTAGGTTTATAAAACTGGCATAATCCAGCCATCTCAGCGCTTAGCGTTTCTGGCCATCTATTTTCCTGATTTGGGCGTTTCTGACCATTAAATCTGTTGTTCTAAGAGGCTGCTGCTCCAGAAAAAAACGAAGTAGTATGGTTAACTGGGTCTCCTCTGCCAGCCCATTTATCTAACCGAGCATAGTCCAGGAGAAAAAAAACTGCTCGCTCTATTCATGGGTGGTCGATATAACCATCAACAAATTACGCATATCGCACAGCGCCGCCACACATGGCTGATGTTGATCTCCTTCACCCGTCGAAGCCCGACACCAACGGCGGCGTTGATGCATGTGGACCCCATGGCTGAGCCAACTCCACTCCTTCCCTGTGCCGCCGCCTCATCATGCGCCTCGATGGGTGCAAGCAACCATGTCCCATGCGCAACTCTCGAGCCGCCACCGCAAGCCATTGCTCCCACCACCGCCTTCCCCTTCGTGTGCACCCGGAGGATGGCCTTTAAAGTATAGGGGTTCGCGACAGTCTTCGAGGGTAGTATTTCACCCAAATTTATTGATTCGACACAAGGGGGGCCAAAAAATAGTTGTAAGTATTAGCAGTTGTGTTGTCAATTCAACCACACCTGAAAAACTAAATATCTGCAGCAAAGTTTTTAGTAGCACAGTAGTATGATAGTTTGATAGTAGTAGCAATAGTAACGGTAACAGTAACAGTAGCAGTTTTATAGTGATCGTAACAGCAGCAACAACGAATGTAACTTAGCAAAGATCATGAAGGAAATATGACCTAGAGGCAATAATAAAGTTGTTATTTTATATTTCCTTATTCATGATAAAGGTTTATTATTCATGCTACAATTGTATTGATCGGAAACTTAAATACATGTGTGAATACATAAACAAATACCGTGTCCCTAGTAAGCCTCTACTAGACACGCTCGTTGATCAAAGATGGTTAAGGTTTCCTAACCATAGACATGTGTTGTCATTTGATAACGGGATCACATCATTAGGAGAATGATGTGATGGACAAGACCCATCCGTTAGCTTAGCATAATGATCGTTCAGTTTATTGCTATTGCTTTCTTCATGTCAAATACATATTCCTTCGACTATAAGATTATGCAACTCCCGGATACCGGAGAAATACCTTGTGTGCTATAAAACGTCACAACGTAACTGGGTGATCATAATGATGTTCTACAGGTATCTCCGAAGGTGTTTTTTGAGTTGGCATAGGTCAAGATTAGGTAATGTCACTCCGAGTTTCGGAGAGATATCTTTGGGCCCTCTCGGTAATACACATCATAAGCTTGCAACAAAATGACTAAAGAGTTAGTTACCAGTCCAACTCCGCTGTTGGGAGGGCGGCTAGGTCAGTTTACTGTCCTAAATTAGATGTCAATGGTGCCCAAAGAATTGTGGCCGAAATTTGACATACTCACATGGGCCATTTTGCAAAGACTCTAAGTAACCCAGCGCCTGCACTTTGCCCCATTAGCGTGCATGTGTCAGCACATGAGCGATTTGTACATCAAGTGGACGTCTAGGCCAAGTTGTTGTACCTCTGCTATATATTTTGTAAGTTTTTGTATGAAAGTAAACCCACCTGCACTACTGGAATCAGGATCTTTGCCGTCAACCAGCTCTTTGTCGTCTGCTAGCTGACGGCAAAGAAGGTCTTTGCCATCAGCTTACAGGAAGCTGGCGACAAAGAAAGAGCGGACGGCAAAGAGGATGTTTGCCGTCAGCCAGCCCTTTGCCGTCTGCTAGCAGATGGCAAAGAGGGAGGGTGGCTGAGGGAGTCCTGAATTAAGGGGTCCTCGGACGTCCGGCCTGTTGGACATGGGCCGGACTGATGGGTCGTGAAGATATAAGACAGAAGACTCTCTCCCGTGTCCGGATGGGACTCTCCTTGGCGTGGATGGCAAGCTTGGCGTTTGGATATGAAGATTCCTTTCTCTGTAACCGACTTTGTACAACCCTAGTCCCCTCCGGTGTCTCTATAAACCGGAGGGTTTAGTCTGTAGAGGCAATCATAATCATACAGGCTAGACTTCTTGGGTTTTAGCCATTACGATCTCGAGGTAGATCAACTCTTGTAATACTCATATTCATCAAGATCAATCAAGCAGGAAGTAGGGTATTACCTCCATAGAGAGGGCCCGAACCTGGGTAAACATCGTGTCCCCTGTCTCCTGTTACCATCGACCTTAGACACACAGTTCGGGACCCCCTACCCGAGATCCGCCGGTTTTGACACTGACATTGGTTCTTTCATTGAGAGTTCCGCTGCGTTGTCGTCAAGAGGTTCGATGGCTCCATCAAACATCTACAACAACGCCGCCCTGGGGGAGGTTTTCCTCCCCGGCCAGATCTTCGTGTTCGGCGGCTTCGCACTGCGGGCCAACTTGCTTGGCCATCTAGAGCAGATCGATAGCTATGCCCCAGGTCACCAGATTAGTTTTGGAAACCTGGACTATGTCGCTGACGTCCGGGGAGACTTGATCTTCCAAGGATTCGCGACCCCAACTTCTGCTTTGGCCTTAGATACGGAGCGCGTCGCCATGCCCGAAGACGGACTTCTTGAGCCCGCTGGACTATCGGCGGCCACTAAACCCAGTACAGGAGAGCCGGATGAAGTAACGTCGCTAGCAACCATCACGAAGCCAGACCCTTCTCCGAACACTGGCTCCGAACCCTCGGAGTCAGCCTCGTGTGAGTTCAGCCAAGGAATCTCCCTCCCGCCGTCCCGGATGATATCACGGACATGACGAGAAGTCTCGAAATGATCGAGAGGTAAATATTGATATATAGGACGATGGTATTCGGACACCGAAAATGTTCCAGATGGTACCAGGTACATCTCAGGTCACCGGAAGGGGTTCCGGGCACCCCCGGGAAAAGATATGGGCCTTATGGGCCAAGAGTGGAAACATACCAGGCACAAGGGGCTGGTGCACCCCCCCCATATGGGCCGGCCTAAGTGGAGAAGGAAAAGGGGAGGAGGAAAGGAAAGAGAGGGAATAGGATTCCCCCTTCCTTCCCCCTCTCCACTCTTTCCTTCCCCCTTCCGTATACAAGGAAGGGGGGAGGCCGAATTGGAGGAGGCCCCCAAGTAGGATTCCTCCTACTTGGGGCGCCCCCTTGCTGCTCCCCTCCCCCTCCCACCTATATATATATATGTGGGGAGGGGGCGCCTAGAACACACACCAACAATTGTTAGCCGTGTGCGGCGCCCCCCTCCACAGTTTACGCCTCTGGTCATATCTTCATAGTGCTTAGGCGAAGTCCTGCGCGGATCATTTCACCATCACCATCACCACGCCGTCGTGCTGACGGAACTCATCTACTCCCTCGACACTTTGCTGGATCAAGAGTTCGAGCGACGTCATCGAGCTGAACGTGTGGAGAACTCGGAGGTGCCGTACGTTCGGTGCTTGATCGGTCGGAACGAGAAGAAGTTCGACTACATCAACCGCGTTGTCAAACGCTTCCGCTTTCGGTCTACGAGGGTACGTGGACACACTCTTCCCCCTCGTTGCTATGCATCTCCTAAATAGATCTTGCATGAGTGTAGTAAATTTTTTGAAATTGCAAGCTATGTTTTCCATCAGTTTCATGTAATTTGAACTAAAGTTGCCATGGCAACTTTACAAAATTTGCCATAATCGAAAGTAAAAATTGTCATGTAGCATAAAAAAATACCAACGATTTTTAATTTTCTGCCATCCGCGTGATCTAAATCAAAGGGCCCAGGACCTCCTAACCAAGGAACATTCCCCAGTTGTCATTTCCCAATTAAAAACCATAAGCATTATGAAAGATAGAAAAATCAGGAAAATGCAAAAATAATTTATGAGCACTTATAACGAATGAGCATGTTTCCTTATTTTCCATGATTGTTCCTAAATATTTTCCTCTTTTCTTATCTTTGTAGATGGTAACAAAATAGTAAAGGATTGCAACAGTGGCTCAATTGCAAACCTAGACTATATAAGAGGTTGCTCCCCAAGCCGTCCAATCAAAATTCAGATCCGATGCCCATGGAGACGGTCGCCGCAGGTAGAGATCCGGTGGGTGAGCCATAGCGTTTAATCGAAGTGAGAAAGAAATTACATGGAGATTCAAGCCTGGTGAAACAAATAAATATTCTCTTCAATCCCTATTAAGGGCGTGTTCGGATTCACTCCGCTCCCCGACTCTGCTCCCGGAGCGGACGGAGCAGTGCCGAACGGTCCGACTCCACGGAGTAGGAAGAGCGGAGCGGACCAGACCGTAGTTCAATTCAGTGGAGTCGGCGAAACCGAGCTCCGCGTGCCACTCCCCGCACAACTTACCGCTTCACTCGATCCTTTTCTCTCTCCCCCGTGCAGCGACTCCCCTGTCCTTCCGTGACCATGGAACCCTAGCGCTGCGCCGCTGCCCGCCGCCACCCCGCCGCCGCGGATCCCCAGCTCCCCTCCGGCCAAATCCATGCCCCTGCGACCTCGCCATCTCCTCGCCCCCCTCCTCATCCAAGGCGGCTTTTCTGTTCGGCAACCACTTTGAGGGCATACGGTTTGAGTGGACCTCTGGCGGCTGAGATCACCAGGGCCTCGTCCTCGCCCCCGGCAGCTCGGATTCGTCGTTTGCAAGGTCGGCATCCACGCCTACATCACATCCATCAAGGTGAGATCCATATCTCCTCTTCACCCTTGTTCCTCTACTGTTCTTGATTCATATTCCTGAACAGTTCCAGGTGTTCTTGATTCTTGGTTCTTGATTCCAGTAAGTAGTAGTACAACATGTCTATAATTCCTGCAAGGATTATGTTAGGAAATTGAGAGGAAGGGGATGAATTAGGGGAGTTGGTATAGAAAGGGGATGAGCGACAGAGTGCATAGAGACAGATAGAGTTTCCTTTTCTTCAGAGATAACAAATACACACTGCATGATTATCATGGATGTTGTAAACATATACGTATTGCATCTGTTTCTTTTATTTGCCTTGATTGACATGGATGGAGTGAACTAGCTAGTGAACCCCTTCTCTGCCTATAACCGATAACTATTATTTTTCCTTTAGCGAGAGAATAGGATATGGTATTTGCTCCGATGCTCATAAACTCTAGCTAGTGCAGTTGAGTCAATATTACTTGTCTTTGAAATATGTTAGTATTGAGATTGCTTAAGAAATTATTATTTGTTTCAGGATTTTCTTAAGACATTATTATTTGTTTGTACTACAGTAGCTGTGCTGATTCTTTTTCACCATGGTCTTTGCTGGTATGTAACTAGGAGCATGATTGATGATTGTTCATCGATATGTGTTAAATTGTAATGCTTGCAATTGATGTATAATTTTCTTGAAGAATGTTTGCCGATTGGAGTGACGATAACACTACGATCTTGACCGAGCTCTTTGTCCAACAAGTGCGTGCTGGCAATAGGCCAGACAAGCACTTGACTCGGAATGCTTATGAGGAAGTTGCAAAAGATTTCAAAGTCAGAACAGGTCTGGAGTACACCAAGTTCCAACTGAAGAACAAGTGGGATAAGTTGAAGACTGATTACAGCAATTTCAGAAAACTCAAATTGAAGGAGACCGGTGGTGGGTGGGACTATGAGAGAAACACCATCAAACAAGATGCTGAATGGTGGAAGAAAGCAAAGATAGTGAGTCGTGACTTTTCCTATTTGTTCTTATCATATAAGCAATTGTTCCGTGAGTAGTGATGCTAATTAAGGTTTGTTTTGTTGTATTTTAGGACATCCCTGGCTGTGGCAAGTTCCGAAAGTGTGGACTTCAAAATGAGAATAACTTATCTATCATGTTTGCTGACATCACGAGTGATGGTACAGATCACTGGAATCCTGCTTCAGGCACCATTCCCCAATCTAGCAGTGCAACTTCTATTTTCAATGTGGACGACATACAAGATGTTGATCTGGAGGAGACCCAAACAGGTGAGTCACATGCTGATGGAAAAGGGAAGAGACTTGGGAGGTATGTGGATGGCAATAACAACAAGCCAAAGACATCTCTTGTTATACAAGAACAGATAACCATGGGTGGAGATATAGCAGAGAGGACCCAATCCAGCTTTGAGTCATACATGAAGAAAGAAGAGAGTTCATCGATTACTTCTGTGATGGATCTGGTTGTTGAGTGCGGTGCAATAGTAGGAAGTGATGAATATTTCATTGCTAGTGAACTATTTGTGAAGCGAGAGCAGAGAGAGATGTTCCTGCATATGACGGAAAGTGCTGCTCGTTTAGATTGGTTGCGTAGGAAATACAACACCAAGTATGGGCATTAGATGCTACTGATGTTGTTTGTGCCTATTGGGATGTAATACTAATTTAAAGTTTGAACTTAATTATGTACTCTGGTTTACTTGTAAGACTATTTGGGTTGTAACATTACTATGTTAGTCCCATTCTTCCTTTTTTTCAGTTGTTTGTCTTCATTTACCTTGTTTCAGCCGTATGTCTTCAATCTGGGTAATATTTCTTGTAATCTTACTTATATTACTGCTATGACTCATCTTGCTGATGGTTACATGATAAATGTTGTTACATATGACTTGTCTTTAATGTTACATATGATTCTTACTTACCTTTCTACTATGACTAATCTGGTTGATAATTAAGTACTAATTGTTGTTACTTGTGTATGTTCAGATGTCATCGGATAGTGACAATGATAGTGATAGTTATGAAGAAAGGAAGAAGAGGGTATGCCACCATGTCCAATCAATGTCCAACATCTATGCCGGTGCATCAACACTTGCAGGGAAGTACTGTGACAACTATTTGATCAAGGCAGACTCAAGGAATTCTATTCTCAGTGGGTTTGGATGGCTGCAAGAGACAGTGTCAACACATGGAGAAACATATACCATGTTGAGGATGAACGCACGCCTCTTCTTTCAATTGCATGACTTGTTGGTCAAGAGACAGTGTCAACTATAATAATTTCTTTTATTTAAATTCTGTAAACAAATCATAGGCCTTACATGCAATCTGCTTGTTGTTTGTAGGTAAGTACTATCTTGTGGACGTGGGCTATCCTAATAGACCTGGATATCTCGCACCTTACAAGGGGGAAAGGTACCACGTGCCTGATTTTCAACGAGATGTGGCGCCAAGAACACCTAAGGAGAAATTTAACAAGATATCCCTTCAAGGTATCAACGGTATGCCATCCCTCCGAATGCATCGGATGCGTCAACCTCGGAGGCTAGTGATAAAGACATGGACCGGTTCCGTAATAGACTAGCAACTGATATTGCTCTTGGTTGGTGACTTCCAGTTCTGCTATAAATGCGAGTATACTAGTTTCTACCGCATTCATGTGTTTTTATTTACTACAATTCTTTAGTTTTTACCTTGCTTGATAAATTCATGCTTTCTCATAGATGACTGGTCGTAAAGTTAAACAAGTGAATGTTGTCTCCAAACATGTCGAAACTGTTCACTGTCTTTGTCAGTAGCTGAAATATTAGTCACAATATTACTTGTCATTTATTTCCTTGTAGCAAGATGCATAAGTCTAGAATCCAGAAGATGTTCTTAGCTAGTTCAATCACAACATGATTTGCTTCTTTCACAATTGATATGTATCTGTACCTATTAACAAATTTCGTAATTTTGTAGGTGAAACCATCGAAGCAGAGTATATATGTTTTTGGTTCTATTCAAGCAATCACCAGCATTGCATAAAGGTTTTCATGTGTTGAAAATTGTTTCTGCAGGACCTCCACTGGACTAGAGTGATGTCTACAAAGTACATGTGTTTATGCTGCCTTTGTTTGTGTTTATCTTATGAAAAATCCTATTTGTCTATGTTGCTAAAATCATGTAATTTCAGCAAACTCATGCTGAAGCGTTCTTGTGCGATAAAGTGAATTTTTGCACAAAGAAATTATGTGTGAAACTTCAGCATTATTTTCAGTAAACTCAGCATATTTGTGCATTTTTTCTGCACTGTGTTGCATCATTGGCACAACAAGTGATCCACGTACTGACCAGTATCAAACCAGCTTGATGTGTTGTGGGGAGCCTGTAATCCAGAGTGCAAAGTGGAGTTAGTTGCCGAACAAGTTGTCTGCTCCTCGTTTGCCCTGTGGAGCTAGCAACCTAGGAGCTGGGAGTGGAGCTAAGGATCTGAGGAGTGGAGTGAATACGAACATGCCCTAAGTGTCACTAATTTAGTATAACTTTGTAACAAATCAGCAAAACTTTATATTGAACAGAAGGAGTATGTAATACTTTTTTAAACACAGACGCAAGCGCTCATACATACGCGCATACATTCATCCCTATAAGCACACACACGCACATCCTACCCCTATGAGCACCTCCGAGAGACTGAACTGACATATCATCTTGAGATTTTACAAAGTCACCGTAGGGAGTATGTAATACTGAAGTATTGTTTTGCAACGAAACCCGTATTTTTCCGCATTGCACATGCCACATTGTGTATTTGTGTGCTCGCGTATCCTTTCCTATTTTCTAGTTTAACACATGGAACAAAAAAATAGAGGATCCAGTGGTTACCCGGCGAAACAGCCAAGAACCCACAACACATGGCTCAATTCAAATAGCAGCCATCAAATCAAAAAAAGACAGTGCTTAATAATAGATGAGAAATAGGAACAGGAGCGAAATTAAGAGCGCTCCAGAAAACTAAAGAGCCCTCAGGGCCACCCTCCCCTCTCGTTGCCCACCTCCCCGGCCTCCGCACGACGGCGACCGACGGCGACGCCTGTCGATGGGCAAACAGGCATGCATGCAAGCATAATACCCTTAGCTAGCTAGGAGCCACGACCATTAATTTGTGGAGATATCATCATCAACCAGGCGTAAGGTACTAAGGTTGAAGGTGAAGCCCGATCGACGTCGATCGATGGGGAGGTACGACGGCGGGAAGGAGGCGGCGGATACGCAGCTGGGCTACCCGCTGGTGGCGGTGTGCATCGACAAGGACAAGAACAGCCAGAACGCGCTCAAGTGGGCCATCGACAGCATCGTGGGCAAGGGCCAGACCATCGTCCTCGTCCACGTCAACACCAAGGGCGTCTCCGGCGGCGTGGAGGACGCCGCCGGGTTCAAGCAGCCCACCGACCCGAGCCTCAAGGAGCTCTTCCTCCCGTTCCGCTGCTTCTGCACCCGCAAGGACATCCAGTGCAAGGATGTGGTGCTCGACGACCACGACGTCGGCAAGTCCATCATCGAGTTCGCCGCCCACGGCGCCGTCGAGAAGCTCGTCACCGGCGCCTGCACGCGCGGCGGCTTCGTCAGGTTCAAGGCCGACATCCCGACCACCATCTGCAAGGGCGCGCCGGACTTCTGCACGGTCTACGTCATCAACAAGGGCAACAAGGTGTCGGCGCAGCGCAACTCCATCCGCCCGGCGCCGCGCGTGTCCCCGCTCCGGTCGCAGATCGTGAACATGAGCGCCGCGGCGGCCGCGAAGCCCCCGGAGCCGGCTGTGCCGGTGCCGGCGAACCAGAAGTGGTCGATGTCATCGAGGGGCAGCGACGGGGAGACGCCGAGGGTGGATCCCTTCATCCGCTCGCCCTTCACGCGCGGGTCCATGGGGCCGACCAGGAAGTCGTACGCCGACCTGAGCCACATGTCCATGCCGGACTCGGCCGACATCTCCTTTGTCAGCAGCGGCGGCCGCCGGTCCACCGCGGATGTGTCGGACATCTCCTTCATCAGCAGCAACGGCGGCCGCCGGAGCATCGACTACTACCAGCAGTCCGCGCCGCGCATGTCCAACGGCTCCTCCCTGGACAGCTACGACCACAGCTTCGAGATGACGCCGAACAAGTGGGGCGGCGACTCCTTCACCGGCGGCGACATGTCCTTCTCGCAGAGCAGCGCCTCCTCCTTCTGCTCCAGTGGCATGGACGACGTGGAGGCCGAGATGAAGCGGCTCCGCCTGGAGCTCAAGCAGACCATGGACATGTACAGCACCGCCTGCAAGGAGGCGCTGAACGCCAAGCAGAAGGCGAACGAGCTGCAGCGGTGGAAGGCGGAGGAGGAGCAGAAGAGGCAGGACCAGCACATCACGGAGGAGTCGGCGCTGCAGATGATCGAGCGCGAGAAGGCCAAGGCCAAGGCGGCCATGGAGGCGGCGGAGGCGTCGCAGAGGATCGCCGAGCTGGAGGTGCAGAAGCGTATCAGCGCGGAGAAGAAGCTGCTCAAGGAAGCCGAGGAGCGCAAGCACCGCGGCGGCGGCGGCGGCGGCGGCGGCGAGCTCCGGTACCGCCGGTACACCATCGAGGAGATCGAGCAGGCCACGTCGCACTTCGACGACGCGCGCAAGGTCGGCGAGGGCGGCTACGGGCCCGTGTACAACGGCTACCTCGACCACACCCAGGTCGCCATCAAGGTGCTCCGGCCCGACGCCGCGCAGGGGAGGTCGCAGTTCCAGCAGGAGGTGGAGGTGCTGAGCTGCATCCGGCACCCCAACATGGTGCTCCTCCTAGGCGCCTGCCCGGAGTACGGCTGCCTAGTCTACGAGTACATGGCGAACGGCAGCCTCGACGACTGCCTCTTCCGGCGCGGCGGCGCCACGGGCGGGCCGGTCATCCCATGGCAGCACCGGTTCCGCATCTGCGCCGAGATCGCCACGGGGCTCCTCTTCCTGCACCAGAAGAAGCCGGAGCCGCTGGTGCACCGCGACCTCAAGCCCGGCAACATCCTCCTGGACCGCAACTACGTGAGCAAGATCAGCGACGTCGGGCTGGCGCGGCTGGTGCCGCCGACCGTCGCCGACACGGTGACGCAGTACCGGATGACGTCGACGGCGGGGACCTTCTGCTACATCGACCCGGAGTACCAGCAGACGGGGATGCTGGGGGTCAAGTCGGACGTGTACTCGCTGGGCGTGATGCTGCTGCAGATCATCACGGCGAAGCCGCCCATGGGGCTGACGCACCACATCGGGCGCGCGCTGGAGCGCGGCACGCTCGGCGAGCTGCTCGACCCGGCCGTGCCGGACTGGCCGGTGGAGGAGGCGCAGTGCCTGGCGGAGATGGCGCTCCGCTGCTGCGAGCTGCGGCGGAAGGACCGGCCGGACCTCGGCAACGTCGTGCTCCCGGAGCTCAACCGCCTGCGCGCGCTCGGCGAGGACAACATGCAGTTCTGCGGCGGCGCCATCCGGGGCGGCCTCGGCGGGGGCATGCACAGCTCGGCGTACCACAGCAACGTCACAGCCTCACGCGCCGCCGTAAGCTTTTCGTGCAACTACTCCCGATCCCGCCATGACCACGACCTCCACGAATCTGGCAAACACACTGGCTAATCTGGATGTGAAAATTTGCAGGAAGCGAACAACGATCCATACCCGATGAAGTCGGTGTTCAGCAGAGCGAGCGAAGCATCCATGCCTCCGAGAAGAACCAACGCCTGACGCGTCGTCCATGGGCCGGCCATGGCGTGGTGTGGACGTCTTGGTGCTTGCGGGTGCAGGGCCGGGGAAGGGAACATCGAACATGCAAGAAGATGGCCTTTCAAATCGTGTTTGATCGTGAGTTTAATGGTATAATCGTAGCTGCCTAGCATGAGGGTTGGGGGAGCTGGAGCTGTTTTCTTGTTTACAGTGATTAGACCAAGATTTGTGCAAAAATCTCCTTGTACAAGCTGTCGCTAATACAGAACAATGTGGCTCTGCCATTGCCGTGTACCAGACGTGGCTGTAATTTGTGACTCTCTGCTTCTTTTTTGGAGGGCGGTGGGGAAGGTTCGGTAACAGTGGGCCGTGCTACGCGTCGGTCGGCTGATCTTTTGCAAAAATCCGGAAGAAGACGATGGGCGACAGGCTCGGGAAAGAATAGATAAGGAAGCGTAGATAGCGGGCCGTATTGGGGACAAGCGTAGCCTGAAAGATCAGTCGCGTGAGCAAGAGCATTTCTCTTAGTAATAACGCTGGGGTAAGTTGCTGCCCTGATGCAAGCAGTCCATATGCAGGCAATCAAACTAAATGCATATTTTTTTTCTATATTAAATTAGCTAGGTTGAACCGAGTTACACATGCAGGAAGGGAAAAAGGGGCAGTCAACCAAACAGGCCCATGTGTCGGATGTGGTGGCCGCGAGGTCATGCACCACCCAAGCCAATGGTTCTGTCACCCAAGCGACCAAAACTAATACCCAAGGACACCCAACCACACCATGGCTCCCGGTGCGACTGCTTTGGCTTTACTGGTCACACTGCCGGGGGACACCAACACGGGGTCCACTACTCGTGTCAAGGGGTACAATTTCGTCCAGCAAAAGCTGGTCTAGCCACACCATGATCTCCTAAGGTAACACCCCTAAGGAGGAAGTGTAGAGGACACTAGTGTTGCCTGCCCTAATGAAAACCGAAAACTTGAGCTTTCACTCCAACAGCCTTGATGGCGAGAGATGAGCTGGAGCAACCATGATAACGCCTCCAAGGAGGGTAACGATGCATGCATGCACCGTTGTCATATGCACCAACCAAGTTGGAACCCGATTATCACCCGTGCAACCGCCACCACCCACCCTCACACATAGCACACACCGCAGCAGCTTACGGCCCTACTTCCTTTCGTCCACACCACGAGGCCATAACCATGCTAGCACAACCAACCCACTAGATCCGACTGTCCCAGGTACCCACTGTAGCTTGCACGCCCGCGTTCCAGCCTACACGTCGAGCGAGCGAGTCGTCAGGAGGCAATGCGCTATCACACTGTGAACGACCCTCACACCAACACACACCACCTAACCTTATCTGCCGACGCTATAGGAAGCTCTAGATCTACTACAAGTTGGCTCCCCCTTCACCGCCCGACTCCCAATGTCACACAACATGAGAGGTAGACAATGCCGTCACTACCATAACATGGGACATCGTCCAGGTGTCCCTACTTTGATAAGTAGGATGACGCCCCACCCCAAATGCCACCAAAATCCCCCATGCCATCTTTGGCAGCTCGGCCCGTAGCCACCCGGAGGAGGGATGACAGCAGCTTCAGCAATGAGGTTGGTGTGGTGGAAAGTTGGTTGCGACGCTAGGTTCGCCCTTGATGTGACCATGGGGTGCGACATGTGGGAATTGATAGGTAATACTCCCTCTGTTTTTATTATGTATATTAGCTTTGTCTTAAGGCAACTTTGTAAAGTGTGACCATGTCTATATAAATCTATACCTAATAATAAAAGCGCTATTGCTTATTGCGGTGCGACATGGAGATTGCCCTCAAAGTTGTAAATATTACCCACCAATGCCATCTATAAGTGATGAAAAAAAGTTTCACACAGGCGAATCCCCGCCTAAGCTGGCCCATGCAGTAGGGACCTCCTATATTCCGCTCTGCGTGCTGGAAGAAGACGCAACGTGGCCAGTTTGGGCTGGCCCATGTCCGGTCGGCCTATTTTTTTTTATTTTGCCCCTTTTAATTTTTTCGACTTTAAATAATTTGGGACTTCAAAAAAGTTCCAAAATTGAAAAAAACTGAGAGTTTCGAGATAAAGCGGTTAATAAATCATAAAATGTTTGTGGATTCAAAAGTGTTCGCAGTTTTATAAAAATGTTAGAAATTTTGAAAACTAATGTTCAGGAAATTAAAAAAAACGTTCATGATTTTTTAAAAAGTCTATGTATTAAAACATGTTAATGAAACTGAACAAAAGTTCACCAATTCAAAAAATGCTCAGGAATGAAAAATATCCTAAAAATTCAAAAACTGTTCGTGACTTAGAAAATAGTTTATTCATTCATAAAATGTTCTTTGATTCAAAAAATGATCATGCATTTCAAAAAAAATGTTCATTAAATCAATAAAATGTTGCTGAATTTCATAAATTATTCCACCAATTTCCAAAATAATGTTCGTCCATTCTAGAAATGATCGCCGATTCAAGAAAATTGTTAAGAAAATGCTCACTTTTGTTTTTTTGCAAAGAATATAAATTTTTTATGAATTCAAAATTGTTTTTGATTTTAGAAAATGTTTGAATTTTTTTTAAATCATTCATGAATTTGAAAAATATTCACGAGTTTAAACAATGTTCATGATTTGACGAAATTGAGAGTGATAGTGTATCTTGGTGATGTAGCAAAATGTGATCATGACCATCGAAGATTACGATTTTTTTTCTCCCGTTGTAATGCACGGGCCCTTTTGCTAGTACTTATTAACAACTACAATAGCAAATCAATACTATTACCCCTAAAAAAAGCAAATCATGAACATCTTTTGCCCCTTTTGCCAAGCCGCCGTCGTCGTCTTCTCTTCCCTCCTCGCCGAGCCCGTCCACACCGCCGTCGAGGGGCTGCTCCGGTAGGACCGGACATCCGCCTCTCCGGTGCGTTGAGAACCTATCCGCCTTCGGGGTCCTCCTCGTGCAGGCGCCGGCGTTGCCCGCCTTCGGGTCACCAGCAGTCGGGTTCAGCAACCGATTCTAAGTATGTTCTACAGAGTTGATTACAGACCAAATGTTCCTCGGCTTACAGTCATTTGTACGGCTGTACCTGCAGATTGGTTTGGGGCAAGAATTGCTTACAGATTACAGAGTTTTTTAATGTGAAATTTCAGAAATTCACACTGCTATTCCGAGCAACCAACAGCACACATACAGCAACGATAATTTCTCACTGCCATTCAGCAGTTTTAGCCTTCAGCGCTTTCAAATTCTTTAACCAAGCTTCTATTGTTTCCTCTAGTCATCTCTTGCACACTGCACATTCTCTGCTGCAGGTTCTGAAATTCAGCATTATGCATGTGGGCTGAGGAACATCTAGATGATCAACACGATGGGGAAATTTAGCGTCAGTTTTGCTTCTGTTTCCCAGCTTGTTGCTGCCCTTTCTTCGGTTATTGTCCATACCATGGGCAATATTTTCGCAAACATGAGCCTTGCAATGGTTGCAGTGCACATCTACACATACTACTATCAAGGCCATGGTACCTTTATTCTCAGTTGTCCTTTCAGCATTCTTCTTTGGCGAGGTAAGTTCATCTGTTCAACTCTATGGCCCTATAACTATACTACTATCTGCAATATGATAAAACATTTTTATTGTTTCTTGTTTTTTCTCTAACAGGAAAACTCACTTATACAAGATTCAGAGCATCTGATTAAAAGAAAGAGATTATGTTGTAGAGTATTAGATGAATGAAGGATGCGGCCGGGAAGTCGCAACTCGCAAGCCAACGGCGTAGTGATCAAATTATAGATGTAGACAGATTTTGTATTGAGAGGATCAAGTGTCACATGATCATCAATGTGTATCATATTTCTTTTTATCGAAATACATATGTATGTTTTGAAAGGAGGTATCTACACTTGTTTGATTGGTAAATAACTATATGTGATTGCTTCTCTGGTTTCTTTAAAAGAATGAAATATTGGGTAATCTGAAATCTTGAAGGTCAAATCTAGAATATGATGTCTGGAACCTAATAAACAACTGAAGTGTGCAATCTGAAATTAAAGAAGAGGGAGGGAGACCTGGAATTCTTTGATTCAGCCCAGAAGCGAGGCGGCATGGATGCGTGCAGAAGAAGAGTGCGTACACTATCATTCAGGGTACGGAGAATGCGTTCTGCTTTACCGTTTTGCTGACTGGTGTAAGGACAGGAGAGACGAAGGACGGCGCCATGCCGCACGAAGAACTCACGGGAAGAAGCGTTGTCAAATTCGCGCCCGTTGTCAGTCTGAAGAGAGAAAATAGGTAGTTGAGATTGAGTGCGCACATATGCAAAGAAGTCACGCAGAATGAGATGCACGTCAGACTTGTGTTTCAGTGGGAAAGTCCACACAAAATGGGTGTAATCATCAAGAATTACTGAGTAGAACTGATAACCCGAGATGCTTACAACAGGCGAGGTCCATACATCAAGATGTAACAATTGGAAGGGAAAGTATGTACAACTGTTGGATTCATGAAAAGGTAAATGAGTGTGTTTCCCTAAGCGATAGGCATCACACACATGTAATGCAGACTTGCTGAAACTAAACTGAAGCTGACTAGCAACATGCTGAACTGAAGCAGAACCAGGGTGCCCGAGGCGCTGATGAAGTAGGTCGACAGCAGCAACGCCAGCAAACGGGGAGTGCGTCGGGGAGGAAGCTGCGACGGGATAAAGATCACCCGGGGAGTCACATCGGAGAATCGCCGCCCTGGTTCGAAGGTCCTTAACAGAGAAGCCAAGCAAGTCAAATTCAACTGTGACAGGGTTATCGCGACATAACTGATGAACAGACATAAGATTTTTGATGAGAGATGGAGCAACTTGCACATTGCGCAGTTGGAGAGGAGAAGTGTCGGCGATGAGAGAGCCTACACCCGTGTGCGTGATGGGCAAGTGCTCACCACTGCCGACGATAATGTGAGAATGAGAACTTGAGGGATAGATAGTGTGGAGATTACCAGGGGAGTTGGTCATGTGAGACGCCGCGCCGGAATCCATATACCAGTCCGAGGAACCACCAGAGCAAGACGGCCCGGCGGTGGCGCTGTGAAGAGCAGCCTGCAGCGAGGCCATGTCCAGGGGCTGGTACGGCGCGACCGGTGCACCAGGGGCGCCGTACGGAGGCGGTGCGGCATAGCCTGGAGGTGGCGGAGAGTAGCCATAGCCGTAGTTGTATGCGCACGGGGCTGGAGCATGAGGAGCAGCGAACATCGCCTGCTGGTGTGGAGTGCCGGGGCGGGGGCCAAGCACGCCACGGCATGGGCCAGGCTTGCACAAGCCCAGTCCAGGAGTTGGACCCCGGAGCAGGAGCAGGAAGACCGCCCGGGCGTGGGACGCCAGGCGGAGCCGAGGGAGGGCCGCCGCCACCACCACGACCACGGCGGCGCTGGCGGCCACGTCCACGGGAGGCGCCGTTGTCGGAGGTGGGCGGGGACGGCGTCGGTGTCGGAGTTGGGGGCAGAGGGGGAACGCCCACGCCGCGCCCCGCGACCAGGGCGTGCGCCCCCTGCTGGCGCGCACTCTGTTCGGCACGAAGTTCCTCAAGCAGGAGGAAGGAGCGCGCCTGAAGAAACGAGGGAAGTGGTGTCCGCGCCGTGAGGTGCGTGATGGCCCCGTGGTACTGGCGCCCGAGCCCGCGGAGGAGGTGGAAGAGTTGCTGAGTGTCGTCCACGGGCTGGCCGAGATCACGCAGCTGGTCGGTGTACGACTTGAACTTCGTGCAGTACTGCATGATGGTCATGTCGCCTTGCACGACGGCGTGGTACTCGGCGTCGACGTAGATGGCGCGGGCAAGTTGATTGTCGCGGAAGATGCCGTCGATGGCCGCCCACACGGTGAGCGCCATGTCTTCGTTTTGCATCACGGCGTCGAGGAGGTCCGGCGCGACGGTGGTGTTGAGCCAGTGAAGGACGGCATGATCAGCCATCATCCACTCGGGATCATCGGGGCGCTGGACGGCGTCGGCATCGACGTGGTCGCGCAGCCCGAACATGCCGATGACCGTGTCGAAGTGACGGCGCCACTGCGCGTAGTTGCCGGCGAAGAGATCCAGAGTGACAGGCACGTGCCTGCGGATGTCGATCGTCTGCAAGACCGACGAAGGGAGAGCAGTGACTGGAGGCGCGACGGCGGTTGGTGGCGAAGCGGCGACCGGCACGGCGGGCAAGATCACAGGAGGAGGTGGGACAGGGGCGACGGGAGCGGCAGAGCCGTCAGGTGCAGGAGGAGGAGGAGCATCGCCCATGGCAGCGGAAGAGGGATCAGTGACCGGAGCAAAGGGATTGATCGGGTCAAGGGTATCTGATACCATGTTTGAGAGGTAAGAAGGAATGAGACTCAACGCACATCAATTGGCTCATCGGCTGGGGGTAATATACAGATTACAGGAGGCCACAGCCGAGGCGATCGTGCGCCACTACATGCTGATCGTGTCCCACGATCACACGCACTCACACGTACAGAGGTTGACTAAATACAGATGTAGTACGGCGTATATACAGTGTACTCTAACAAAATGCATGCCAACGAAGCACTTCTAAGAAGTATGTTGGCCTTTCCCCGTCGCCCGCGCTGCATCCAGGGGGCGGCTCGGGCAAACCCTAGCCGCCGCCGCCCCCGACTCTCCTCTCCTCTGCTCTCCCCGCCGCCGCCGGAGGAGGCCGGCGAGCGAAGCTCGCTTGGCTGACGGCGGTGGCGGGCTCGCCTCCGTTCCTCGCGAGGAGGCCTCCGGCTGCGGCGCGACGGTGCCCCTGGGCGTCCGACGGCGCGGCGGATGCGGGATGCTGGGGCGGCGGCCCCAGGGGACTCCGGCGGTGGCTGTGCCGCCACGGCTGCAGGGGCAGCATGGGGGCGGCCTTGGCGGCTGGTGGCGACGGATCTCGGGCATCCGGCCCAGATCCGGTTTCCTCCGGGTGGTGTGGGCTCGGGCGCCGGCCGGCGGCCCCGAGCGGTGGTGGTTGCGCGCCTGGGTTGCTCCCTTCTCCGGCGTGGTTGAGGATGGTTGGTGGTGGTGGCGTGGTGCCGGCGATGCTCAAGGTTGGCTCTGTCCGACGGTCGGCGCGCCCGGCGGTGGGATTCCGGTAGGCTACGCGGCCTGCTGTGGATTCCGGATGCCAGAGCGGCGGCTCTGGGTGGTGGTCCGACGGATCCGCCTCATACTATGAGGACGGCCGGTCGTGGTCGCTGTTGGTGGAGGGGAGGCCGGCGGCGTCCGGTGTCACCTCTCTGCAACGTTGATGAGTGTCTCTCGCCTTCCTGTAGCGGTGAACTCACCCGGCAATCTGCTCCCTGGTGGTGGCTCCGGTGGTTTGGACTTTGTTCATGGACGGGGCGAAATCTCCGCAGGGCTTGCCGATGCTGGCAGCGACGACGCCTGTGGGTGCCGTTTCCTTCTTGGGGGCGCTGCCATGGTCCTGATCATGTCCCTTCTCGAGCGCCGGGGGAAACCCTTGTTCCGGCCCTCCGGAACAGGCGGCGGCGTCGTCACGGCGTCGTACCTTCATGAAGGCACCGCCTTGGCTGCTCGCGGAGTCCTCGGAGCTAGAGTTTGGAGGGTCTTGCTTTTGGTGTGGGTTGCCCCTTGGGACGTGGGCCTCTAGGGCGCTATGTATGCCATCGCGGCGCATCCTGCGCGTCTTCTTCTTCAGGCCCAGCTAGGTCCTACCATCCACCAGCCGGCTCTTCTAGGCACTAGTGGTGGGAGGTACGTCGATCTAGTTAGTTCTGTAGTCGTCGGTGTGGCTTGGATGTTGCTTGCAACGGTAGTGACGCGGCATGTTTGCTCGGTGCCCCGTCTTCTTTGCTTTCTTGGCTAGGGATAGGGCAAGGCAAGTTCTCTCATTCTCGTTTGTAGTAGGTGTGGTTCTAATCCCAGGGATTAATTAGCGTGGTGTGTTTTGCCCTTTGGCATTGTACTCAAACTGTGGATGGGTCTCTTCACCCTTTCTTCTATCAATATATGATACACATGCTTGTGCGTATTCGAGAAAAAAAAGAAGTATGTTGGCTATAAACTTTGCTACATTTGTTTTTTTTTTTTTGAAAAAAGGGGGTGCCCTCGGCCTACTTTGCTACGTTGGTCACTATATTTCCACAGTGGTTACAAATAAATTCTATGTATAGTACAGTACACTATGCGCAAACTAAGCCTAAGATGACCAAGATTGTATGCGTCCTGGTTAGATTTTCCATTGTTCACAAAATACTTCAAGCATATAAGCATAATATGTAGGCAGTAGGGTAGTTCACACCCAAAACTCAATCTACATTTGACTGAGCATGCAAGTAATCATTTGCAGCTTTAATTCTTCAATGACAAAAAAAAAGATCAGAAGTTCCCAATCAATAGAAGCATGCAAGGGAGACAAGAACATATATAGAGCAATGGCTATGTTCTCAAGACTACAGTAGACAAGATCTCAGGGCAACGAAAGACACCACAACTAATTGAACACAGCGAGTAAGAACTTAGGGGCAACCACATTGCAATTGCATCGGCTGGAACTGAAACGGAGCCTGCAAAATTAACTTCTGAAAACAGAGGCAAGTAGTAACTCCATTACGTCTGCACTCTGCAGAGTTCATCATCGTACTGAACATGATCAAGCCAGCCAGAATCACAGGTTTGCCATCCTCAAAAATAAAATAAAAAAATCACAGGTTTGCACATCCATGCGTCTATCGGCAATATGATAAAACCTTTCTTGTTTCTTGTTTTTTCTCTAACAGGAAAACTCACTTTTACACAGGATTCAGAAGGTCCGACTAAAAGAAAGAGACTATGTTGTATTACATGAATGAAGGGTGGAAGAAGTCGCAACTTGGAAGCCAATAGCGTAGTGATCAAATTGTAGGTGTAGACAGATGTTGTATTGAGAGGATAAAATGTCACAGCATGTCAATGCGCATCATATTTTTTAATCAAAATACATGTGTATGTTTTAAAAGGAAGTATCTATACTTGTATGATTGCTAAAGAAATATGTGATTGCTTCTCTGATTCCTTTCAAAAAAATTGAAATATGTTTAATCTGAAATCTCGAAGGTCAAATCTAGAATGTGATGTTGGGAACCTAATAAACAATTGAAGTGTGCAATTTGGAATTGAAGAAGAGGGGAAAAAACACCAAGGAATTCTATGATCTCAAGTTTCCAACTGACAATGTAGATGAAAATTCAGTGTAAAACTATATGCGAGTGAAGAAAAATAACCAGTACAACATAGTAGTCCACAAAAGTACAGTTTCATGCAGACACCGAAATCCATCCAAAAAAGCCTACTCCTAATCCATATATATATTCCCCCCTGTTCAAAACTGAAAGGCTTGCCAATGGAGCACTTCTAAGAAGCATGCTGGCTACAAACTTTGCTAGATTCACAACTATCATTCCACATTGGAAACAAAGAAATTCTATGTATATTAGAGTACAATTATGCAAAAACTAGGCCTAAGATGACCAAAACTGTATATGTCCCGGTTAAATTTTCCATTGGTTCACATAATACTTCAAGCATATAAAGCATAATATGTAGGCAGTAGTCTAGTTGACACCCAAAACGATAACAAAAAGAAGTATGTTGGCTATAAACTTTGCTACATTCATGACTATCTTTCCACGTTGGTTACAAATAAATTCTATGTATAGCACAGACCATCATGAGCAAAGTAAGCATAAGATGACAAAGATTGTGTGCGTCCCGGTTAGATATGTAAAATAGGGTCTAGCATATTGTACATGTACACGTATTTGTATATGTATATAATTGTATTATGATCATCTATATAAAGAGACGTGAGGCTGGATGTTAGCCACCCACGCAAAACCCTAAACCTACCTCTTCAACTTGGTATCAGATAGCCACCGGGCCGTCGCGCGAACCCTACGCCGCCGCCGCCCGATCCATCTGCCGCCGCCGCCGCGCGCCGCCCTAGTCCGCCGCCGCGATGTCGTCCACCGCCCTTTCGCTCTCCAACAGCGTCGGCACCATCACCTCGCCCGCGGCTGCCACCGTCCCCGCCGCACTCGCCGTTCCGGCGATCTCCGTCCGTCTTGGCCGCCACAACTTCATGCTGTGGGGGGCATCGCCGGCACCGTCTTAGCCGGCGCCAACCTTCATGGCTACCTCGACAGCACCGCGGCGGCACCCGACAAGACCATCGCCGTGGGGACTGGCGATGCCGCGACGACCGCCGCTAATCCGGCGTACCACCATTGGTGGACTCAGGACCAGAAGGTCAAGGGCCTCCTTCTCACCTCCATGGAGGAGGACATCGCCTGTCAGCTCATCAGCTGCGAGACGGTGCAGGCGGTATGGACGGCCGTCGGTGCCATGTACGGCGCGCAGAGCCGCGCCAACGTCCGTCACATCCGGCGTCAACTTCAGACGCTGAGGAAGGAGGAGATGTCCGCGGCTGAGTACATGCACAAGATGAAGGCCCTTGCCGACACCATGGCTGCCGCCGGCTCTCCGATTCGTGATGATGAGCTCATTGATCACATCCTCACGGGACTCGGCTCCGCCTACAACTCCATCGCCGCCTCCCTGGGTGTGAGTAACGCACCTATGCCCTACTCCAGCTTCTACTCGCTCGTCTTGTCGTTCGAAGCGTTGCAGGCTCAGCAGAGTACGTCGGAGGGGTGGACTCCCTCCGCCAACGCCGTGACTTGCTCGGGCTCCTACGGCCAGGGCGGACGTGCTGTCTACTCGGAGCCCTACCCCTCCCAGGGTGGGGGTCGTTCAGCCGATGGCAACGGCCAGCCCGGGCACGGCCACCAAGGCGGCAACGGCGGCCCCAACGGTGGCCGCGACCGCAACCCCTCCTACACCGGCAATGGCCGGCAAAGTGACGGGGGTAACAGTGGCAACAACGGCGGTGGTGGTGGCCGTCTCAACAATCGCTCGCGCCCCCGGTGTCAAATTTGCAAAAACTGGGGGCATGAGGCCGATGAGTGTCGCAAGCGCTATGACTAGGACCACAACACTCGCTCCGCCAACTCGGCCTCCACCAACACCGTCGACTATCCTTGAGTACTGGACACCGGGGCTACGGATCACCTGACGAGTGATCTGGAACGCCTCCAGGTTCACGAGCGCTATGATGGCAAGGACCAGGTTCAGGTGGCCAATGGTGCAGGTTTGTCTATTTCACACATTGGTCATTCCCGTTTACCCGGTTCATCTCTTAAACTGCGCAACATCATCCATGTTCCACACATCAGAGAGCATCTCCTTTCTGTCTACCGTCTTGTTTGTGATAATGACGTGTTTGTTGAGTTTCACCGTCGTCTTTTCTTTGTTAAGAACAAAGCAACCAGGCGCGTCATTCTTCAAGGTAGAAGTCAAGGGGGGGTCTACCCGATTCCCTTTGCTCATGCATCGTCCTCGTCATCTCGCCATGCTTCATCCAGTGTCCGCGTTTCGTCGTCGCAATGGCATCAACGTCTAGGTCACCCTACCAATAATGTGGTCACCTCCATTGTTCGGAGCCATGACCTTCCTTGTTCTAGTTCAAATACTTCATCATTAGTGTGTGATGCATGTTAGCGTGCTAAGAGTCATCAACTACCGTATTCTACGTCTTATCATGTCACTACTGTACCTCTTGAATTAATTCATTCAGATGTTTGGGGTCCCACTATTGCGTCTGGGGGGGTACAAGTATTATGTTAGTTTTGTTGATGACTACACGCGCTTCACTTGGATTTATTTGCTTAAACATAAGTCTGATGTTGAGCAAGTCTTTTATAACTTTCAGGCTCATGTCGAACGCCTTTTGGAGTGCAAAATCAAGGCCGTTCAGTCCGACTGGGGTGGTGAATACCACAAGCTTCATCGCTACTTTCAACGCACGGGCATCTCCCACCGTGTGTCGTGTCCACATATGTCTCATCAGAACGGTATTGCCGAGCGCAAACACCGTCACTTGGTCGAGACCGGCCTCGCCTTACTGGCGCATTCGTCTCTCCCACTCCGGTTTTGGGATGAGGCCTTTCTTACGGCATGTTATCTCATCAACGTATGCCCACTCCGGTTCTCAACAAGGACACGCCCCTGTTCCGTCTATTTCATGTTCAGCCCAGTTATTCCTCTCTTAGGATTTTTGGGTGTGCTTGCTGGCCTAGTCTCCGCAAGTATAATGCTCACAAGCTGGAGTTCCGCTCCAAGATGTGTGTTTTCCTTGGTTATACTCCTCTGCATAAGGTCTATAAGTGTCTTGATTGCACCTCGGGTAGGATCTACATTTCTCGTGATGTTGTTTTTGACGAGTCAGTTTTCCCTTACTCCAGCCCGGGTGTCTCGGTTGATATTGCTTCTATTGAGCACGCCCTCACTTTTCCATCCAATGAATCGGTTTCGGATGTCCATGTGCGGAAATACGACCTGTCATATTTGTCACCTGACTTGTTTTCTGCAGATGCTACTCTACTTTCTTCCCAGGAAACCGTCGCTGCACCTGCATCCGCCGGCGTGATCGACGTGCATGACCCCGACGTGCATGCCTCGTCTCCCGAGGCTGCCTCGTCGGCCTCGCCTGCTGGCGCGTCTACGGCCTCTACGGCCCCGTCGGCCTCGCCCGCTGGCACGACCGCAGGCCCGACTGGGTCGCCCGCTGCGTCCCCCGTCTCACCTGGGTCGGCCCAGCCCGCCTTGCCTGCGTCGGGCGTCGCCGAGTCGCCAGCCGCGTCCCCTGGGCTGCCGTCCCCGCCTGGCTCCCCCCCGTCGCCTGGTTCGGCCCAACCCGACGCGTCTCCCCGGCCCGTGTCGCCTGTTGCTGAAAATGGTTCAACCGCGACACCACTGGTCGGGTCTCCGTCGTCGCCGCCACCATCTACCGACGATGCAGCTCCCGGGCACACTATGGTCACTCGTCACCGTGATCATACGCGTAAGGCCAAGACATACACGGATGGCACGGTGCGGTATGACACTCGTCGGCGTGCATTCTTTGCCGCACCCACTTCTCATCGTGATGCTCTTGGTGAACCGGCTTGGCGTGCCGCCATGTCTGCGGAATTTGCAGCCCTTTGTCACACGAACACATGGGTGTTGGTGCCTCGGCCTCCTGGTGTTAATGTTGTGAGCTGCAAGTGGAGTATGTTGGAGTATGAGTGTCACAGCTTGGTTTTGTTCCCTCCAAGACAGATGCGTCCCTGTTCATCTTTTCACATGGTGCTATTCAGATATACATGCTGGTGTATGTTGATGATATTGTGATTGCTGGTTCTACACCTACTGTGGTGGATCGCCTTGTGCAGTCCTTGTCTGCGAGTTTTCCCATCAAAGACTTGGGCCGGTTGGAGTACTTCCTTGGTTTGGAAGCGTCCTTTCATTCAGGGGGCATGACATTGACGCAGAAGAAGTATGCACTTGATCTCCTTCATCGCGTCAACATGGAGAACTGCAAGTCCACTTCCACTCCACTTGCTACATCCGAGAGCCTTTCGCGTCACAGTGGTGCATTGCTGAGTACTGACGACTCTTTGCGGTATCGCAGTGTAGTTGGAGCACTTCAGTATCTGACGCTCACTCGTCCAGATATCTCCTTTGCCGTGAACAAAGTGTGCCAGTTCCTGTCTCAGCCTACGAAGGTTCATTGGGAAGCAGTTAAGCGTATTCTGAGGTATGTCAAAGGTACGCTAGACACGGGACTACGGATTCGTAAGTCCAGATTTACTAGAGTCAATATATTCACCGATGCAGACTGGGCAGGCTGTGTTGATGACAGGCGTTCTACTGGTGGCTTCGCTATATTTGTTGGACCCAATCTTATATCTTGGAGTTCCAAGAAGCAGCTTACAGTCTCGAGGTCTAGCACCGGGGCAGAGTATAAGGCATTGGCCAATGGCACGGCTGAAGCCATTTGGATAGACACAGTTCTCACAGAACTTGGAGTCACACGGCAGCGCACACCCATATTGTGGTGTGATAACTTAGGGGCAACTTACTTGACGGCGAATCCAGTGTTTCATGCTCAGACCAAACACATTGAGATTGATTTCCACTTTGTGAGGGAACGAGTAGCTGTTGGTAAGCTAGAAGTCAGGTTTATCTCAACTGATGATCAGCTAGCGGATGTATTTACTAAACCCGCTACTCGACAGATGCTAGACCGTTTTAGAACCAATCTGAATCTTGTATGTAGTTCAGATTGAGGGGGCATGTAAAATAGGGTCTAGCATATTGTACATGTACACGTATTTGTATACGTATATAATTGTATTATGATCATCTATATAAAGAGACGTGAGGCTGGATGTTAGCCACCCACGCAAAACCCTAAACCTACCTCTTCAACTAGATATTCCATTGTTCACATAATATTTCAAGCATATAAGCATAATATGTAGGTACAGTATGCTAGTTGACACTCAAAACTCAAGCTGCATTTGACTGAGCATGCTAGTAATCATTTGCAGATTTAATTCTTCAGCAACAACAAAAAGATCAGAAGTTCCCAAAACAGCTGCTATAGTACAGCTTGAATTCATTAACAGTCAATCCAATTTGGGCAGTTGATCCATATTCACCAGTGGAAGTATGCAACAGAAACAACATATAGAGCATGCAATGGCTATGTGCTCAAGATTACAGTAGACAAGATCCCTAGACGATCCACAAAAGATATCACCACTGCAGCAAGTAGCATGCAACACACATTGCAATCGCATCGGCTGGAAATAACGAAACAGAGCCTGCAAAATTAACTTCCCAGAACATAGCCAAGTAGTGCTACTCCATATTCCATTACCAAGCCAGCCAAAATCACACGTTCGCACATATGCATGCATGCGTCTAACATCTCTGAAGAAACTCATCAGAAACACAAAACAGCGTACGGTCATCGAACGAACGAATCGAAGGTAGCTAGTCTCGATCGGAATCCAACAGAACCCGCAGGGGACGAACAAGCTAGACGAGAGAGCTTGGAGTTGCTCGACACTTACTACTAGGCGCGTTGCTTGCGGATGCGTTCGAACTTGGCGATGGAGAGCTTGGAGTTGCGGGATCATGGAGGCGAAAGCGCCGAGCCCGCATCGCGCCTGGTCGAGTCGATCATGGAGGCGGAGGAGGATCGTCCTGGCCACCGGTGATGTTGAGCACGGCCTGCTCCACCTGCAGCAAGGTGTCTTGCATGTCGAGCAGCACTTCCAGCACGTCGTCGACAGCGTCGATGGTCTGCTGCAGCCTCAGCGCCGCCGTCGGCATGAGCGGCCCGGCCCCGGGTCGCACCCGCGACGCGGGCATGATCCCGGAGAGACGGACGGCGAGGTCAGCCGCAAGGCTCCTCTCGACGGCGACGTCCAGCCTCTGCAGCGCCTCCCTTGCCTGGGCGTCGGCGTGGAGGTGGTTACCGAACCAGAGATTGTACGCGCCTTCGCCGCCGGGGAGGGTATCGGGACCGAGTGCCGCGGCGTAGACGCTGAAGTGGTTCCCGGCATTGGCGTGGACGACATCGAAGAGGTACAAGAGCTCGCGACGGGCCCCCTGGAGTGGCCCGCCCTGATCCGGCTCCGGCCTTGGGTCGTAGAAGGTGTCGTGGACGAGGGCCCTGGCGGCGTCGGTGACGGCCGCGAGCGGCCCGGGCCAGTTGAAGAGGTTGTCGACGAAGTTGGCGGCGGGCCCGATGAGGAGCGGATTCATGCCGCAGGCCACGTCCTCGAGCAAGTCGGTGTAGATGGTCTCCGCTGCTTCGATGGGCTCCTCTTCCTGGAGCAGCACCGCCGAGACCTCGAGGAGCGTCACGCGGGCGCTCCGGCAGCGGGGGAGGACGTAGTTCTCCACCCTGGTGGCGACGCGGTGCCTGTAGTGCGCCGTGAGCGCCAGCGTCGCCGTCACCCACTGCGCCAGGAGCAACGCATGCGCCATGTGCAGCACCGCCTCCTCCTCCGCCACCGGTGGTGGCTGCACCACCACCTCCTCCTCCCCCACCAACGGCGGCGGCTGCACCACCTCCTCCTCCTCCACCACCAGGACCGGAGGCGGCTGCACCACCACCTCCCCCTCCTCCACCACCGGCGGCGGCTGCACCACCACCTCCTCCTCCTCCACCACCATCGGCGGTGGCTGCACCGCCATCTCCTCCTCCTC
>NC_057814.1:105973716-105975957 GCF_018294505.1 Triticum aestivum | reverse complement strand
GTGTTGCGTGTGGGATATTCCGCGGATGGGGAACTTATAGACGGGCACCGCACGGAAAATGTCACACCGTCTTACGGCGGTTACTTCGGCTTCCTTGCGCGGGAAGTCGCCGAATTTACAGCCATCCTCTCTCACTGACAAGGAGCGCCCACCTTCACATCGGGTGTTTTTTTACCTCACACCGCGCTGTCGCCAGTTTCTGTGGACGGCCGGGGTGAAAAATCCGTTACGGAGTGGGGGCCACAGCTCTCTGAACTGAACTATCCGTCAAACTATTTCACGCGGCTGACCTTTTTGTGTGACGCTTGACACGAAGGCGCTACACTACACTGTGCAACGCCTCGTAGTTAGGCACTACACGGCCAGCGTCGCATCCGTGTGATCCGAAAATTACTAAGTCAGTGTGCAGCGCCTGAGAGCTAGGCGCCATACTATACAGTGTAGCGCCTAGCTCCTAGGCGTTGCACTAGTGCAGCGCCTAGCTCCCAGGCGTTGCAGCCTAGCTCCCGGGCGTTGCACTAGTGCAGCGCCTGAGAGCTAGGCGCCACGGGTCAGCCGCGTGAAATAGTTTCACGGACAGTTCATTCTGTGATTTGATTTCGTCTATAGGTCAAATTTGTCAAATTTGCTGATATTACTCGAGTCTAACTCTTTCTCACTGACCCGTGGGCCGCTGGCAGGAGGACCCACCCGTCATGCTCTCAGCTGCGTCTGCACAAGCAGCGTGGAAAGTTAATTCGGCTGATTTTACTCGCATACGTCATCGCCACTTGCCACCACCTTTACAGCTGGCATAAGCTAACGTATCTTGTTTTTCTTTCTCACGAGAAATTTTTTGTGTCCTGTTAAGAGCATCCACAGCACCAGGCAAATCCAACCCCTGTTCGTCCGCGGACGCGCCCGGGCATGCCCGCAGACTGCCCTTCCGAAGCTGCAGCACAGTGGTTAGAAATGGCTGCGAAGCGCGCGCGGCGACGGAGCTGCGAGATGGACAACGCAGAGACGGAAGAAGAGAGGAGATAGCAAATGGATCCGACAGGTCTTAGGGGTGGATTTGGTGCTATTTGTGGTGGGGTCGGACTGTCGGGTCCGACGTGGCGGGTGTGCCCATGCGCGCCTGGGCTCCCCATATCCACCCCATATTTGAGCTGGGTATGAGGGGTGCCGGTCGGCCCGGGTGTTTGAGGCCCGTTTGAACAGTGACCGGACGATCCGCCCAAACATATGAGGCGGGTTTGAGGCGCTCGACTATAAATGCTCTTAATGTTTGATCATCTGCGTTCCCGGTGTTGAGTATCGTGATTATTAGGAAAGCTAGGATAACGTAGGATATTATTCTTTGCCTTGTACTCCAAGATGATCATGTACGCCGGTGTCGAAGTAGGCGATAATGATGCCCACGAGGCTGAAGCAATACAATGAACTATTTCACTAAATCTCTCTCTCTCCCTTGTAACATGGTATCAGTTTCCGGGTTCCAAACCCTAGCCGCCGCCGCTTCCACACCCGCGCGCCGCCCCCGGGGCGGTCGGCCTCCATGACCGCCGCCGGGGGCCGCCCCGCCCCTAGGGTTCGTCCGTCGGCCGTGTTGACTGGCTACCCTAGAGAGTCTTTTTCCGAGCCCTTGCTCCGGGTTTTTTTTCGCTCTCTCGCCGGTCGTTTTAATCGGCGTTTTTTCTTTTTGGTTTTTCGATCTATGCTTGATCGATTTGCGTCGCCCGCCGCCGCCGTCGACCATCGTGCGCCTCCACTCCGACACCGGCGCGACCGACCGGCCTCTTCACCGACCAGGCGGCCCCGCGTGACAGGCAGCCCCGCGTGACAGGCAGCCCCTCACGGCTGTCGTCCGCGCGTCGGCCCGCTCGTTGACCTACGCCGGCCGACACCGCCCTGTCCCCGAGTTCAGTGCGCCCCTCCACCGATCGAGCAACGGGCTGACGTTGCGTCGCCCCTTCGGGCCATAACGCTGCGGACCGCGGTCCACCGCCGTCCACGCGCGTTGACTTCCACGTGATATGCGCCGCGCCGCCTCCCTTGGCGAGAACGTCACCATCCGCGCTGGTCTTTGTCACGCTGTCGGGTTCATTATCGCCTACTTCGAGCACCGCCTCCGCGCTCCTTCTCTAGCCGCTGCTCTTCTTCCGCGGCTCCATGGCGACTACCTCGACACCGGCGACCCCCGACTTGACACCGATCAAGACGTTCTTCGCACGGCTACCTCGACTATGGCTACACCACCTA
>NC_057814.1:105951481-105973345 GCF_018294505.1 Triticum aestivum | reverse complement strand
TCCGTCGGCTTCCCTTCGGATTCTTCTCCAGTCTCACCGTCTACGTCGCTACCATTGTGACTGCGGGGGGATGTTGAGTATCGTGATTATTAGGAAAGCTAGGATAACGTATGATATTATTCTACCTTGCCTTGTACTCCAAGATGATCATGTACTTCTATATATATATGCCCACGAGGCTCAAGCAATACAATGAACTATTCCACCAATCCCTCTCTCCCCCTTCTAACACCCGGGTTGATGACACAATTTAGAGTTAGTACGAGTACGACACTGCCCACATATAGTACATATGAGAAGTGTTCATAATATGAGGTAGACATCAACACTACAATTGCTCGTGAACAAGATGTCTTTTGTACAATTGCAAACAATAGAAGGTTTCCATGTAGTGTTTGCATGGAATGAAGGGGAATGTGTGACGCAACATAAAAAAATAAACGCACAATCTAATCCAAGAACTCTATGGAGATACAAGTAACTGAAGGAAATATGCCCTAGAGGCAATAATAAAGTTGTTATTTATATTTCCTTATATCATGATAAATATTTATTATTCATGCTAGAATTGTGTTAACCGGAAACTTAGTACATGTGTGAATACATAGACAAACTAAGTGTCACTAGTATGCCTCTACTTGACTAGCTCGTTGAATCAAAGATGGTTAAGTTTCCTAGCCATAGACATGAGTTGTCATTTGATTAACGGGATCACATCATTAGAGAATGATGTGATTGACTTGACCCATTCCGTTAGCTTAGCATTTGATCGTTTAGTATATTGCTATTCCTTTCTTCATGACTTATACATGTTCCTATGACTATGAGATTATGCAACTCCCGAATACCGGAAGAACACTTTGTGTGCTACCAAACGTCACAACGTAACTAGGTGATTATAAAGGTGCTCTATGATACGTCTCCAACGTATCTATAATTTTTGATTGTTCCATGCTATTATATTACCTGTTTTGGATGTTTACGGGCTTTACTTTACACTTTTATATCATTTTTGGGACTAACCTACTAACCGGAGGCCCAGCCCGAATTGCTGTTTTTTGCCTATTTCAGTGTTTCGCAGAAAAGGAATATCAAACGGAGTCCAAACGGAATGAAACTTTCGGGAGCGATCTTTTTGGAACAAACGTGATCTAGAGGACTTGGAGTGCCAGTCAAGAAACAAACGAGGCGGCCACAAGGGTGGAGGGCACGCCCCCCTGTCTCGTGGGCCCCTCGAGCGTCCACCGACCTACTTCTTCCTCCTATATATACCCATGTACTCCGAAAACATCAGAAGCGACCACGAAAAACTATTTCCACCGCCGTAACCTTCTGTATCCGCGAGATCCCATCTTGGAGCCTTCGCCGGCGCCCCGCCGGAGGGGGAATCGATCATGGAGGGCTTCTACATCAACACCATAGCCCTTCCGATGAGTTGTGAGTAGTTTACCACAGACCTTGGGGTCCATAGTTATTAGCTAGATGACTTCTTCTCTCTCTTTGAATCTCAATACAAAGTTCTCCTCGATCTTCTTGGAGATCTATTCGATGTAACTCTTTTTGCGGTGTGTTTGTCGAGATCCGATGAATTGTGGGTTTATGATCAAGTTTATCTATGAGAAATATTTGAATCTCCTCTGAATTCTTTTATGTGTGATTAAGTTATCTTTGCAAGTCTCTTCGAATTATCAGTTTGGTTTGGCCTACTAGATTGATCTTTCTTGCAATGGGAGAAGTGCTTAGCTTTGGGTTCAATCTTGCGGTGTCCTTTCCCAGTGACAGCAGGGGCAGCAAGGCACGTATTGTATTGTTGCCATCGAGGATAAAAAGATGGGGTTTATATCATATTGCATGAGTTTATCCCTCTACATCATGTCATCTTTCTTAATGCGTTACTCTGTTCTTTATGAACTTAATACTCTAGATGCATGCTGGATAGCGGTCGATGTGTGGAGTAATAGTAGTAGATGCAGAATCGTTTCGGTCTAGTTGTCACGGACGTGATGCCTATATACATGATCATGCCTAGATAATCTCATAATTATTCGCTTTTCTATCAATTGCTCGACAGTAATTTGTTCACCCACCGTAATACTTATGCTATCTTGAGAGAAGCCACTAGTGAAACCTATGGCCCCCGGGTCTATCTTTTATCATATAAGCTTTCAATCTACTTTTATTTGCATCTTTTACCTTTCCAATCTATATCACAAAAATACCAAAAATATTATCTTATCATATTATCTCTATCAGATCTCACTTTCGCAAGTGGCCGTGAAGGGATTGACAACCCCTTTATTCCGTTGGTTGCGAGTTCTTGTTTGTTCGTGTAGGTGCGTGGGACTTTTGAGGAGCCTCCTACTGGATTGATACCTTGGTTCTAAAAAACTGAGGGAAATACTTACGCTACTGTGCTGCATCACCCTTTCCTCTTCAAGGAAAACCAACGCAAGCTCAAGACGTAGCAAGAAGGATTTCTGGCGCCGTTGCCAGGGAGGTCTTCGCTCAAGTCAAGACATACCAAGTACCCATCACAAACTCATCTCCCTCGCATTACATTATTTGCCATTTGCCTCTCGTTTTCCTCTCCCCCACTTCACCCTTGCCGTTTTATTCGCACTCTCTTTCCCAATCTCCTCTCTTTTTCGCTTGCCTTTTTGTTTGCTTGTGTGTGGATTGTTTGTCGCGTTGGCGCAAGATAATACCAAATTGTGTGATTTTTCCAATACCAATAATAATGATTTCCTTAGTACTCCGATTGCTCCTCTTAATGATGCTGAATCTTGTGAAATCAATGCTGCTTTGCTGAATCTTGTTATGAAAGATCATTTTTCTGGCCTTCCTAGTGAAGATGCCGCTACCCATCTAAACAACTTTGTTGATTTGTGTGAGATGCAAAAGATGAAAGATACGGATAATGATATTTTTAAATTGAAGTTATTTCCGTTTTCACTTAGAGACCGTGCTAAAGTTTGGTTTTCGTCTTTGCCTAAGAATAGTATTGATTCATGGAATAAGTGCAAAGATGTTTTTATCTCTAAGTATTTTCCTCCCGCTAAGATCATCTCTCTTAGGAACGATATTATGAATTTTAAACAACTTGATCATGAGCATGTTGCCCAATCTTGGGAAAGAATGAAATTGATGATTCGCAATTGCCCTACTCACGCTACAAAAAAAATACACTTCTGTGATGATACGTGTTTGTCACAACAGGTCGCGTTTTTTGTCATGCATGTACATCCATGACAAATTTATGACAGAATCAAGATTATCATCATCACGGAAGTGTTCCATGACAAATTTATGACAGATTCATACACTTCCGTGATGATACGTGCTGTCGTAGAAGTGTTCCATGACATTACCAAAATTATCATCACGGAAGTGTCCACTTCCATGACGATAAATCGCGCGTCACAGAAGTGCTTTCGTCAAGGGTGACCGACACGTGGCATCCACCGTAACGGAACGCCGTTAAGCTATCGGGTCGGGTTTTGGATCCGATAACCCGTTAACAGCCCCGACCAATGGGGATTTTCCACGTGTAAAATCATCATTGGCTGGAGGAAACACGTGTCGGCTCATCATTGGGACAAATGTCATCCACTCATTGGAAGGAAGGCGCCTATGATACGTCGACACGTGGCACGGCCCAACAGAGGCCCATTCCTGTGAAAAGGCCGGCCCGTTTGACTTGGTCAAAAGCTGGCGGGCCGGCCCATGGAAAGCCTGTTAACGGCATGTTCGCATATATCCCATTTACAGCCCGCTAACCCAAGGCCCGTTACGCCCTATCCGAATTAGGCCCAGTAGCGTCATCTGGGCCATCCAATATGATTCCAGCCCGTTTTCACTTCTGGCACATGTATGGCCCATGACGTCTTTCGGCCCATATGAGGCCCTATGTAACTCTTGGCCTATTAACGGCCCGTGGTGAAACTGGCCCGTAATGAACAGTGTATTACTTTACACCCATTAACGGCCCGTGGTGAAACTGGCCCGTAATGAACAGTGTATCACTTTATACTCATTAACGGCCCGTTATTCCGTTGGGCCGTTTCCAGCCCATGTTATCTTTCGGCCTTCTCAGAGCCCATTTATTCTTGGGCTCATTTCCAGCATTCGGTTACTTACGGCCCGTTACTGTCATTTTCTGCTTGTGGGCCAAATTCAGCCCGTCGTTACAGTCGGCCCGTTTGTGGTCCGTTAATACGTTGGGCCGTTTTCATAGCGTCATCAAATACGGCCTATTAACGATGGCCCATTATGGTCGGCCCATGAACGGACGATTCCTACTCTAGCCCGTTTACGGCCATAATGCGGTCTGTTTGGCCCATGTTTGGCCAATCGATCATACGGCCCGTATAAGGCCCATTGATGATACGGCCCGCAGAAGGCCCATTGTTTCTACGGCCCGTAGAAGTCCCATTTTTTCTAAGGCCCGTAGAAGGCCCACTGTTTCTACGGCCAGTAGGAGGCCCAGTGTCACTACAGTAAATATTAGCCCATGATTATTGTGGCCTAGTTTTAAGGTTATTGCAGCCACTAGCTAACCGCGGAAAAAGAACTGCAATGATTACAAGCAAACAAATAAACAAGACAACAAGGAAATAAATAAGCAAGCAACTAACGCTAGGCTATCACAGCTATTACACATATTACATCCACTGGGCATCAAAGTTCGCCACTAGTGCAAATATAGGGAACAAAGCAGCATATCATATACACTGGTTGTCAAAGTTGGCGACCAGCGCAAATAAACGCCGCAGCAAAACAAATCCAGAACTGAAACCACTTCAGAAGATCTCAAGAAACAACATCCTGGGTACCCATAATGCTGGCAAGATGCTTAGCAAGCTTATTAACTTTCTCTTGTTTGGCGCTTAAATCCTCCAACGCTTGCTGTTGCACCAGAAAATATGCATCTGAATTCTGCAGGGACTTCCTCAGTCCTTCAGCTTCCTGTCGCAGCACATCTGATCGATGTCTTTCAACTTGAAGTTGAGACTCAAGAAGAAGAACTGATTCAGGCAGCGAATTCGAAGAGCTTGTGCCAGCAGTAGTGGCCAGTAACTTGAACACTACATCAAGACAGGACTTTTGGGTTCCCTCACTGTCGTCAAGATAGTTTTTATCAGCTTTCTTGGAGACCAACAGGGATGTCTCACTATCTTGAACCTTATCTGCATTAATCCCTTTACCATTGGATAACGCGGTACTGTTCTCCAATATTTTGTCCGCATTCTAAAAGAGAAACAAGCAGACACATCACATGTTTACCATGTTGTATATGAAACTCATTTTGGTAAATGAGTTCAGTAGTAAAGTGGACATGATAACGACATGAAACAAACATATATCCATGTACCATGGTCACTTTATGGTCTATATCATTCTAGTTTTTGTTGCCAAATCAAGATAGAGACACAGTTCAAATAATATTTGTTCAAGACAAAGCAGAATAGACATTATATAAGTGTGGGTAACTATAGAGCAATAACAACACTTGTAATGTGCATGACATGAGAACATAACTGTTTATCAATTGAAACTGAAATCAACATAGAGCAGGTTACAACAGCAAACCAATTAAAGTAACAGGTTTAAAACATACCTGTTGCGCCATTGGAGTTTCAATTCCATCCTTCAAATTTGAAAATAGTTGGTATGAGTAAATACAGTAATGCAAGAGCAAAGGAGTATGAACTATAGCTACAGAACCTGACCTGAGAACAAATCTTCTTCTCCTTTAAGCGTTGAGTTGGGATTCGGAGTGGTGGTCCTCGTGCTTTGGGCACTGCAGTTCCCTTACTAACTGCTCGTGTTTGGGTGCTCTGTGGTGGAGACGGTGCTGTGTCAACTGGAACTGGGTTACTATCTGCCGGGGTTGGGGTTAGAAGGGGTGTAGCTGGTTCTCTGTCCAACTGGGTAGGGGTACAATCTGCGAGAGTCTGGGTTATGTGTGGTGGATCTGGTCCTTGGGCAAGTACAACCGTGGTTCTATCTGCATCAACTGGTAGCACTATCTTTTCTGAAGACCGTGTTGTTACTCCCTTAGATACCGCCATCACGCTCTCCAATTCAAATGGCTGATAAACAAGAAAAGTAATTGAAAGTATAGACATTGTATGATAGACAGGTGCAATGGATAGTGGGGAATAAAAGAGGGCATGAAATAATTCATATTTATGTTGTCTAACCAAACATGATAGCATGACACAATTTCACATATATGATGGCTAACTAAACAGGATAGCATGACACAATTTCACATTATGATGGCTAACTAAAAAAGATGGAAAGACATAGTTCAAAATATGAGACTATGTAAACAGGATGACATGACATAACTATATAATGTGTTTATTAAATAGGTTGGCATGCCATAATTCACATACATTCACGGAGAGAATGCCATAATTCAAAATATGATGACTGTAAACACTAAACATGATGAGATGATATAACTATATGATGTCTTTATTAAATGGGTTGCCATGCCATAATTCAGATAGATGATGTGTATGTACTATGTAAACATGATGGCATGATATAATTCAAATATATGATTTATATAGTAAGCAAGTAAGCAGATGGCAATCCATATATGATGTAAAAACTAAGCAATGCAAGACAACATGCATGACATGGGTAATATAACCCTGCTAAGTTTGAGCATAGACCTCAGGGGGGAAATAGGACTGGTCATCAGTCTCTGAATCCTCCTCTGAGGAGCTCTCTGTAACCAGCAAGATGTCTGCTTCAGCAGGTAGCATTGTCTGCTCTGAATACCTTGTTTTCACTCCAGATACTTCCATCACCGCTTCAAATGGCTGATGCACAGGAAGAGTAGTTGAATATACAAACGTTGTCGACAAATGGAACACGTAATACAAAAAAATGATAGCATGATATAATTCACATACATGATGATTGGCTAAACAGCATGGCATTGCATAATTCACATATATAATGCCTTCGCAACAAGATAGCATTGTATAATTCACATATATAATGTCTTGCAACAAGATGGCAATGCATAATTCACATATATGGTAATTAGACACTGAACAGGTGGCATTCATACAAAGCATGTCTAAACTAATCAAATGACATAGAAATGCGAGACACCATACGCACGATATGAGCAACATAACCCTGGCAAGTTAGAGCATACACCTCGGGGGGGGGGGGGATGGGACTGGTCATCTGTCTCTGAATCCTCCTCTGAGGAGCTATCCGTAACCAGCGAGATATGCGCTTCGTCAGATAACATAGTCTGCTCTGAAGACCTTGTTTTCACTCCAGAATTTGCCATCACCGTGTCAAATGGCTGATGCACACGAAGAGCAGTTGAATGTACTAACATTGTTGACAAATGTAATATGTAATGAAAAAAAAGGATGGCCTGATATAATTTACATATAAGATGACTGGCTAAGCAGGATGGCATTGCAAAATTCACATATATGATGCCTGGCTAAACAAGATGGCGTTGCATAATTCACATAAACGATGAATAAACTAAACAGATGGCATTAGCACAAAGGATGTCTAAACTAAGCAGATGACATATTTGATGTATAAAGTAAGCAATGCAAGACACCATATGCATGATATAACCAACATCAGCATGCCAAGTTAGAGCGAAGACCTCAGGGGGTAAATAGGAGTTGTCTTCTCCTTCTGAATCCCCCTCAGAACAGATATCTTCCTCTCGATTACAATCCGAAATGCGTGGAGGGGGGGCTGCCTTTGCGCCTACCATGGAGCGACGTCTGCATGAAATTTTATTGCCACGCAAGGCTCGTCTCTTTTGCTCTACATGTTCAGTTCCATTGTTTACAATAACTGTCATGCATATGAATATAACATAGTGAGATTATGTAAGGAGTGCATGCAGAAATCCAGAGTGATGGTAGCAACCTGTGGATAGACCCAAAACCAATAATAGCAGGCAGATAATGGCTTCAGTTAAAAAATACAGATAATGGCTTCTTTACTATTTGTTTCCCACCCAACATGAAACTCATAGTAGACACCGGAGATTAACCAGATAGTAGATAGATACTATTGATAGCGGCCCCGATATGTACCCCACAACCATTTAAAAACCCAAGTTTGACCATTAGTTTGGAGCTGACTCAGAGTCTAATCGGTGAACAGGATGATAAAGTAGCATGTAATATTAAGCGATGCATAACCTAAGCAGACACGAAAGAGTGCGACCTCTCTTGTGGACCCGTGTAGTCCTCGAGGTCATCTGCTCGGTTGATGATGGTAATGCAGTTTTCATGGCTGCCAGCGGCGGGGAAGAAGATCTGAGGCAGCGAAAGACAGTCTGGAGGCCGGATCCCTGCTGTGCTGGACCCTTCTGTCATTGGAGCAGCTGAGCTGGGGTGGACGACGGCGCAGCAGGAGCGAGACAAACCACGCAAGGTTTTCTTTGACAACTATCTGTAAGAGAAGTAATTCTGTAAGGGCTCATTTGAATTGGAGGATTCCAACAATGCAGGGATAGGAAATAGACAGGAATAGGATAGAAATGCACGTGCAAAACAGAGAATTTAAAAACACAGGATTTCTGCCAATCTGGGTGTTTGATTCACAACAATTGGAAGATCACAGGATGCAAAGAAGCATGGTGAGATTAAGTCAAACCACAAGAAAATGTACGGTTATAATGCTATTATGCTACTATCTCTTAGTCTTGTGCTTCATGAATAGGAATTTGAAAAGGAGGACAAGTGAAAATTAAAATTCCTACGTTTTTTCTTTCAAGGAGACACTAAAGGAACAAATCCGTGTGCTCAGTGGACAATATATATAACATGTAGAGTAAAAAAGAGATGCAACAAGTGTACAACCTCTTTGGCGAAGCCATGTCGATCTCAGCGTGATTGGGTTGGCCGGTGAGGATGCTCGGGCTGACTTTGCTGTCGGAGGAGGGGAAGAAGATCTTAGGCGTCTGGAGATGGAGCCCGAGGTACTACTCCGCTGTGATGGAGGGTTTTGTCGTTGGAGCAGCTCCGGTGAGTTGTACGACGCCGAGGCTAAAGCAGGACAAGAGAGACAATGAACAACGTTAACCTGAGTGGAATTCTAATAGCATCTCCAATACATGACGTAAAATACATAACCATAAAGTGCTAGATGTAAAATACATCAGCCGCTCATCTCTGAACCTAACTGTCGAAACTGAACTTAACTGTCGAAACTGAACTTAACTGTCGAAACTGAATTTTGCTGTCGAAACTGAATTTTGCTGTCGAAACTGAACGCACTAGCAAGGTGAGGCTACACATCGGTCGACTGACTTTTTCATCTCTGGTCAGTCGATTTTACAGCCGTTGGATACGAAATCAAGGGCCTGCGGTTCATCTTCAACCTCCACCCCCCTGAGCCGCCAGCCACCACCGGCCAAACAGCAGCCCTCCGCCGCCCGCGGCCGGCGGTACGCCGCCCCGCCCGCCCCGAAAACACTCCCCACCGCCCCGGCCATCCCTCTAGCCCCCCCGTGCCGAGCTTTTTCTCCGGCGATCCGCACACCACCGCCCCGCCAACGCCCCGCCACCGCCGGCGACCACCGCCCCCATCCTGAACCCTAAGAGAGATAGTGGGGTACCTCTCCAGCGAGCCCCCCTCCCCGCTGCGGCTGGTTCTTCCTTCACCCCGGCGAGCCCCCCACCTGAAAATTGACTGACCCAAAAGTCGATTCAGTCGACTGAAGTGTAGCTAAATCGGAGCAGCATCGCAAGCAAGAGCAAGAGCGAGAGCAGCAGCGCGAGCAAGAGCAGACCAGGCCAGGGACCGAGAGCAAGAGCAGAACCGCAGCGCGAGCGAGAGCTAAAGCAGCAGCAGCTCCTACTGATGTGGACGTCGCCGCCGAGGGAGCGACGCCGTGGAGGAAGTGGCCGGCGACGCCGCCGTGGATGGAGCCGCGTCGTGTCGGCTCGGGACCGAGCGCCGGCAGCACCGTGAGATCGAATCAAGAAGAAAATGCGGCGATTAGTGTACAACCTCTTTGGTGGTGCCGATTAGGCCGCAGCTTCATCCGAGGAAACGGTGATGATGATGCTCTTTCGGTGGTGAAGGTGAAGACGGCGGTGTGGGAATGGAGGTGGCACGAAAGACGAGGGGAACGTCGGGGCAGCTCCTTGGAGGTGGAGGACGGGGTGGCTGAACCGGCGGGACGATGAGATCGACAACGGATCCTCATCCGGTACGGTGGATAAGGGACGTCGAGGTGTTGCTGTGGACGACGTCATCGGGGAAGAGGCTCCGGCTGGGTGGCGGATGGAGCAGGGTGTGGGGTTTCGCCGCGGGTTTTCGTGGCCTTGGTGTACGAATGGGTGGGCGGACGGGATGGCAGTGGGGAACCATGGCTTAGACGCGCTTGTCCGAAATGTGGGGTAAGTTATGAAAGTACCCCCACCGATTTGAGGCGGTTCTTTCGGTTCAGGGGTACCACGGGCATTTCACGTGTCGGGATATCACAGGAGGTGGGAGTTTTCGCACGCGTTGTAATTTCGGAATAGCAAGGCGCGGGTTGAGATGGAGGGAGTTGTCGGAGCACAACGAGACAAAGATATATCTTAAATATTTTGGGCTAACAAGGCGCGGGTTGAAATTTCCGGACAAGCCTAACATGTACTGTACCAAATCAATGCGCACTACAAATGTCATTCAAAACTTTGAATTCATGTTATGTTCGATTAAAATATTTAGCTACGTGTATAATGCATGCAACCTACTACTCAAATGAACGTTTTAGTGCATTCCAAACGTATATACTACCGCTTCAATATGAACTAGATTTGAATTCGTTTCTCTATTTGAATAAGATCTACAATAATGATTGTTGTGAAGTCAAAGCATTTGAATTCATTTCTCTGTTTTAATAAGATCTACAATCATCATTATTGTCAAGTTAAACCATCGTTTGTGTATTATCTTCACAACACACCACATGATTAGTCTCGAGTTACATATGAACTATGTGTACTATATGAACTCGAACTAGATTTTTTGAATCCACTTTATTTTGATTTCAAATCACATTACATTTCTAGCTCTAGCTAGATCTTCATAATCTAAACCATGTCTCATATGTATAATGTGTTTATCACATTATGTATGGTTCCCCGCCCCCTACGCCTACAAGTATTTATATGTGAGTTGCAAACACCACACATTACCACAAATTCAAATAAAATGTGAGAATGTTCGATATATAGTATTGTTTAGATTGTTCGATATTTAGTTGTAAGCTGCAAACGCCACACATTATCACAAATTCAAATAAAATGTGAGATTGTTTGATGTATAGTATGGTTTAGATTGTTCGGCATTTAGCTGTGAGTTGCAAATGCCATGCATTATCACATTATGGTATAACATGTGCACAACACGTGTATCACCGCTATATTCATGCATGCAATGTTTAAAACACTATGATCTCCTATTCAAATATATGAATCTGCTTTCATATCAAATTATGATCTTTGTTAGTCTCTTACACCCACACAATCCTCTAACCTTTGTAGCTACCACTAACTTTCTCTCGTGCATGCACACGCCCTCCTCGACCTCCCCCTCCCTCGGCATTCTATCCACCGGGCACATTCATTTTTTTTCTTTAGGTTGTTCTCCCAGAGTCTCCACAACTCCTTTCCGACACAGACCGATCAATAAACCTCTCCAGCGATGCCTACCTACAACATACACAAACACCTTCAATCTCCTCCTTTATGTGTCCTTGCCTCGTGTCTCTCATACGGTCAGACACACGTGTAAACTCTCGCCCCTCTTTTCATCGATCTCACAACCGCACACTCCTCCCCCTATCTAGCTAGTAGTTGGGCCTCTCGCACCACCTCCTAGCTCCATTCTCTCTGTCTATCCGTCTCACTGGGCCTTATTTGCCTCTAACAAATGGACGTACACCGACCGATCTCTCGCTATACATATAGCTAGCTAGGTCCTTATAACTCGTTTTTACCCACACGTCAATCGATCTACCTCATTAGTTGTGTCTCTCCCTTCCTCCGACAAACAACAATTGATCTACCGATCTAGTTAGGTTTGCTTACCAAACACATGGTTCCCCTTCATCATCCATGGATGCGTCCCGACAGATCTATCACGCACAGGCACACACAGAAACACATCCCCACTCTTATTGATAACATTGCAGTTCCACCCTCAGTTTGTCTAGTAGGCCTCTCCCACCATCTTCGAGAAGAAACTCCATCATCCATCCAGCACTCTACCCCTCTCCCTCCCTCTCCCTCCCTCTCTCTCTCCTCTCTCTCTCTCTGTCCCATCATATTTCCCGTCCTTCAGTTATGTATGGATGTCGACCGATCTCCCTCAAGACATAGCTGGGTCTCTCCTTCTCAACACATATACGAGTCGTTCTACCTCTATAGTTAGGCATCTGTCTACCCCTCCCCCCACCCCTCCCCCCCACACACACCGATACATCGAGCGCTCTAGTCATGTCTCCCTGCCACACACAAACTTGACATGTGCCCTCTAACGTTCCGGTAGGCCAGTCGCCCTATATCTTTGACTTGCACACACACACACAATTTCGATGGCTCTCTTCATCGATCTCGCACCCACCCACTTGATCCTCTCTTCGACTCTATCAATAGCTATGAACCCTCCCTCTCCTCTCGTGGATTGCCCGACCCTCTATGTATGATATGGATAGGCCTCCATTTCACACACATTGCATGCAAAATTTTGTTTGAGATGTCATCGACACATATTCCCACAAATAATTCACGAAATCACCCCCACCCCAAAACAAAAAACACTCACGAACGCGGTTTGTATCTCTCACACACACCCACATAGGTGGGGGACGTGCACGAAGAGAAGAGGTGCATGCACGGCGCACGTACTCCCGTCTCTTTCCCAACCACACCCGCGCGGGTACACGGTGGAGCTCATTTCTGTACAAAAAAGGCAGCCCACGTGGTAATTTGGCACGTGTACTGGTTGTCCACTTGGTGGAGGGAGGATCGTCTACCACGGGTGAACAAACAAATTGCGACTTGACGTGTTATGTTAAAAAAAGAGGCAAACCATGTGGGGCCTACCTTAGAGGCAAGGCTCTATACACTGGAGTACTTTTGATGTGTCCCGTCAACTCGCAGAACGAGGAGAAGCTTGCTTAGTACGCCGTCTCCCCCGCCCACGGGTGCGGTGGCTCGCAGGATGAGGTGAAGCTTGCTCCTCCTTACGCCCGCTCCCTCGCCCATGCGCGCGGTGGCTCGCATTACGAGGAGAAAAATTTACTACTCCCTCTGTTTACTCCTCGTCCCTACTAGCTTGGTTATAGAGATTATATCATATTGTTTGGAATATATATATGTCCTTTAGTAGATTTCAATATGAACTACTAGTACATACTCCAAACACTGATGTATACACTACTAGAAAAAGGCCTACTAGTGGCGCACCAGTTTTGCCTACTAATGGCGCACTACTAGTGCGCCACTAGCATCACACCACTAGATTTTTTTACTAATGGCGCACCGCTGGTGCGCCATTAGTATATTTTTTCAGAAATAGTTTAAAAAAAAATTTCAATTTTTTTTATTTTTTTCAGAAATAAAATTTTTCAAAAAAATGTTCAATTTTTTTTTTCAATTTTTTCTTAATCTCGAATCACTATGGCTTAATCTCAGGTCAATATGCTTAATTTCAAGTCAAATCGCACTAAGTGGTCAAACTTTCCGGAAGGTCACCCATCCTCACACTACTCCAGCCCGAGCACGCTTAACTTCGCGGTTCTATCCAACCCCAGCACCACCTCACTTAACAGCCACTTGTTGATATATCTATCATATCAATCCTATTAAACCTTGTTGATGTCTAGGACTTTGTTCATATTCATGAGTATGATGAAATTTTGAAAAATATTTCAAACTTCCCTGTCATATTACGAATCATTTTTTGAAAAAAAAATCCAAAAAAAATTCAAAACCAATATTTTGTTCTGTTACTAGTGGCGCACCTAACAACCCGTGCGCCACTAGTAAGTTTGAAAATTTTTGAATTTTTTTGCCTCTAGATCTTGAAAGCCCCGTATCTTTTTTTCTGTTAGGTTTTTGAGGATTTTGAAAATGTTTAACGGGGTTCCCCCGTTAAATTCGGATGTATCTTTTCGAGTAGATGATTTTTCATATAAAAAACTTTTTCATTCGAGTTCGTATGCAAAAGTACTAGTTCAAAAAGGAAAGGAAGGGACAAGGCTGTAGAGTTTGAGCAGGACTAGATTTGCTGCGCTCACATAGGGAAAGGTGTCTAAAGATAACAAAACTGGGACCAACACAAATATGCTCCTTGGTTGTTTGTTCTTTTTTGCAACAGACTGTGCACGACCACAGTACATCGGTAGACGGACATGGTGCTGGTGCGTCCACTGTCCCGTGCAAATCATTAGCTGTTGTTAATCTAAGGCCCTGTTTGGTTAAAAACTCCCTAGTCCCTACCTGCTTGGTTCCAGGGACTAAACATGGACTAGAGGTTATTAAATGACATGCTAAAAGACCATGTTACCCCTAGTAATGAACTAATAGAGACAAGGTGCGATGCGTGGCAGGGGCAACTGTTGGAAAAAGTCCCAAAAAGACTCCCTCGGGGTCTTCTTTCTTTAGTCCCAAATGCCCAGTTTTAGTCCCTAAAAGTCCCTCCTGTTTGGTTTAGATGGGATTGACACGGAGTTTTTTTAGTCCCTACACCAAAATGTCCCTGTAAACAAACACCCTCTAATAATGCCGCTGGAAAATTGATGCAATGCCATAGTTAAAGGCAAATTACATGTTTAACGAATTTTATTGTTAATATAATCTCTATGTTAATATTAATCAATGCCACCGTTTGAGAAATGCTACTGTCTTGCTTTCTTTCCCATTTAGATAAGGTAGATGCTTCTTTTTGTTGGCTTCTGTGTCATCCACCGTTATTGACCAATAATTGTTTCCTTTGCACCTTTTTGTAAACAGGGTTATCTACTTCACCTCGTTGCCATTGTGACCTTTTGTTGCACTTCACAAAACACTTTTGTTTTAAGAGTGTTGTGTGCAGTTCAACCAAAATGTCACACCGACAACGTTGCTTGATTGCTTGATCTTAGTGGAACTGCACAAGAGGAGATCTTACTTCCTATTTGTTAAGGCAAATTTGGTTCAGATCTTCTTCTTGTGAGTTTTTTGAATTCCGCATCATGAGAGGTCAGTACTAGCCTTCTTTCACATGATTCTGCAGTGTGCTTTCATATGTTGTGCTACTTGTACGATAATGTTGCTTGATTTTAGTGAACTGCACAAATGGAGACAAGACTTCCAATCTGTATGTGCACCGTAATATCCCATTGAGGTAAGATAAGGATATTTCACAACTGCTGGCCTGTATTTTGCCACTTTCATCAGAAAATTAAGTTTAGTACTATACTTGTGCTCCCTAATTGACATGCCAAGTCTTACATTGAAGGCGAAGCTTGTCTGTTATTGAACCAAGTGATGAAGGGGAAGAACAAGCGGAAGAAAAATAAAAATCAACTCCCGATGCTGTAATGAAGCACTGGAACTGTGATGACACAAGTAATGATATAGTTTTGCATCTTAATTTATTGCTATGGCTGGAACGAGCAATTGTTTTGCCACTGATTTGATGCCACTCTTAATGTAATATGTAATTATCTCTACTTGTGCAAACAGGGATCTTCTTTGAAGATACCATATATTTTAGTGGAACTGCACAAGAAGATGTTGGAAACATTAAACTAATCGAGGAGTATATAGTAAGCATGGCCACCACCGTAGATAGCAACAGATGGTTCCGGAGAAGTGCTTCATCTGTATGCTCTACACAATAAGCCTCCTGACAAAGGTTGGTACTCGCCCACTGATTTCATCCATATGATTGAGCTTTGTCATCTCTATTGGTGTTGTGCTACTGTTTAGATACTGTCATGAAAAAGTGGTATTGTCCTTGAGAAGTGCTTCATCTGTGTTGTTTTAAATATTTCCTTTCCTTCTTTTCGAGCAAACAGGGATGCTAGCATTTAGTAGTCCTCTTGTCTTTGGACAACAGGATCATCTTCCTCTGAAGAAGAATATGGAGTACGTGAAGTGACTAGTTCCGATTATGCCGGGATGAAGAAGCCCTGTCTATCTTCTCATCAGAAGGAGCAGTTGAAGGATGGTTACATTACTCCCCACAAGACCAAACTAACTTCAGCTCAGAAGGACTGACAAATCTCCATTTTTTGCTGTGATGCGCGAGTACAATGTTGTTTTAGGATTCTTTCTGGTGAGTTCCATTTTTCTAAAAGTGTGCTCTACATGGACCATGTATGTGCCTGTTGAACTGTCAATTCATAGTACAATTTGCTTTATACTAATCACTTTTTTGTATTTGTGCAAACAGGGGTGCTCAGCTTGATTTCAATGGGAACTGCACAAAATGTTCATGAATACATCGAATCATTCATTTCCACCACAAGAAAGGAGGTGCCGATAAGTTCAAGGCATTGCAACATATAAGGGCGAAATCATACAAGCTACGCGCGAATTTGGTTGATTTTGGTGGAACTGCACAAAAAGAACAGCTGGTTTATTTAGCACGAGGTGCCATGTCAATGTCCGAACTGATGGCAAACCCTGCCCGTTCCACAATCGTAGGCATTTGATATTTTGGAATGGGACAACCTTGTCAAATTTTGCTCATTGATTTTAGCAAGACATGCGTTTGATATTTTCGAATGGGACGCCCTTTGCTGTCAGCAGCGTCGATCAATTTTTTCTTTATTCTTTAGTTGTGAAGTAAATATTGCCTCTAACATGTGAGTCACTGAGATGCATAATCATCGATTGTTTTGAATGTTCTCTATGAATTGCCAGGCCTGTGTGTTTGATTGCAATGTACAGAAACGCTAAAAAGTTGCTCAAACTCTTTGTACTCCTTATGTTCCTTTTTACTTCACACATTGTGAAAGTGCATACTTTTTTGTATAAGATTGGTCAAAGTAGAGATACTTTGACTGCAGACAAAACTTGTATGCAGACTAGAAAGGACCGGAGGGAGTACATGTGAAACTGCTGCAAACGAGGTGATCACCCTGGGAATAATGCTAGTACGTATTGTTTTGCATGTTAATCCAATGCCAGTGATACAGGAATTCGAACTAATCGAAATAAATTCATTCATACACGGTCGGATTTCATATAAACATGCCGGATTTCATTACATTTCATACATTCTTCAACTAAAAAGGGGTGCACTGGAGGTATAATTAATTAACCGAAGCTACCCACCTGTGTCCCGCTGAGCCGAACAGAAGCTTCAGTGACTTAACTGCAGGTGCAGTTGCGTAACTGACATGTGGCCTGTTGGGCCCACGTGTCAGTCAGCCAACTGCACCAGCAGTTAAGTAGAAGCAGCGTTCTTCTCCAGCGTAGCTCTCCGACTCCACGTCGCCGCCAAGAAGCTAACTGGCCATCAATGTTCAGCCCGCCTAGCTTGGCTTCAACCGGAGGGTAGCAGTGGTGGCCTTACTTGGACCCGAGCGGCGGCGACCTACCGTGTTCTACTCTTCCTCGTTTTCTGTGTGGCGCGGCCTCGTTGGCAGCGGGGCGGGGCCTCGGCGGAGCCGGCGATGTCCTCTGTCTCGTTGCCGGCGGGCGGCGCCTCATTGGAGCGGTGGAAATCCTCCCCCACGTTGCCAGCAGGGTGGGGCCTCGGCTGAGCCGGCGATGTCCTCTGCCTCGTTGTTGGCGGGGTGGGGCCTCGGCGGAGCCGGCGGTGTCCTCTTCCTCGTTGTTGGCGCCGCGGGGCCTCGCGGAGTAGGGCCTCGTCGACGCCAGCGGAGCGGGGACTCGTCGGAGCCGACATTGTCCTCTGCCTCGTCCTCGGTCTCGCCAAACAGCGCCTCGCCCGCTTCATCGCCCTCTTTGCTAGCCTCTTTGTAGGCGGCCGCAGCCTCCGCCACCCGCATGCGGTACCGCCAGCGCTCGAGGCGACCCTTGCAGGCGGAGCGGTACGAGTCGAGCAGCGCCTCCTGCTCCGCGGTGATCTGCTCCTCCGCCTGCAGGTGCTCCTGGAGGAGATGGTGGTTGTAGGCGGCATCGGCCTGCGCCTCCCGGAACTGCTCCTCACGCATCTGCCTCACCCTGTCCATATATTGGGCACGGGCCTCGCCGATGGTCATGGTGCAATGCACCGGCGAGGATGGCGCGGAGGAGGGGGTTGGCGCCGGATCGTCGACTACCATGTTCTCCATTGGGACGTCGTCGTCCTCCGGCTGCCATCTCCTTGTGGTCCGTCGTCCGCCCTTCCCGAAGAGCGCTAGAGCGCAAGGAAGCCATGGTGGGCAGTAGTGGTGTGGATAGGAGAAAGGGAACGGATGCAGATGACTGCGGCTATGGCCGGCGCAGCAGTTTATATAGCAATGGTGGGCAGGCGAAGGGACGGACGTGTGGTGTCGGAGTAGCCGCCTCGGCAACCGCATATCATTAATGTGGGCGGCAGATGGACGGACGGACGGCACTTGTGTCGTTTGAAGGCGGAGCAATCGCCTGCACCGGGAAGCGGGGCGGGCGGCGCTGACTGTTTCGGGCGGAAAGCGTGCGCGGGCGAGGAGATGACTTTACTTGGAGAGGATGACAATGGGGACCCACCAAGTCCATAGCCTCACGTACGCAAGTGCCTCCTTATTATATATATATAACTATAATTTATTTTGCTTCCTCCTGGTTTCCTGACATCACGGTCCCACACCATTGTCAACCTATGTAGTAGTCAATAAACGAGAGAATTGCACAAGAAGCGGCCGACAGCTGGGACCAAGCAGCTCGAGCAGTATTTGTGTTTTTGAGGTGTGAGCACTGCAGAGTTTTTTGATGTTTAGCCCAGATATTAATTTTTCTCCTCTGAACAACAACGAAAACATCGCTGCAGGTATTAACTGGGCGGGCTGTGGCCCGTCTAGCCCAGGCCAGATATCCAGCCCAGATATTAATTCTTTTCAAGCTGAAAATGGCTAGCCTAGCTATACTTTTTTTTAGGAATACCCAGGCAAGGTCAAGTTGTTATTCTCCGCCCCGCTGGGCTGCAAATCTTTCCTAGGAGGGATGCATTAGGCTTAACAAGAAAATGGGCTTTAAGAAATAATAAATGGGATGTAATTATAAAAACTGGGCAGTAACTATAAAAAATGCACCAAACACGTGATTACTTTATAAAATATTATTTTGGATATTGAAAATTTTAATTTCATTAATTGTTGCGAGCGCAATGTTTCGTTGGATTTTTACGTAATATAAATTTATATTGAAATTGTATTTAATCTGACTAGAAATTTCGGGATAAAAATATTTCGGATCCCATCAAAATGTGGGAAATTTTATTGAATTCTGTTTTGAACGGTTGGTTGAAATGGGCTGTACTTTTAACAAACTGTAAATGGGCTGTAGTAAATTCCATTAGAATTCTAAAATGGGCTACACATTCTTACAAATCTCAAATGGGCTATAAGTTCTCTGCCACACACTTCTGGCCTTACTAAGTTGACGCGTCCCCTAAAAAAACAGAGTTGACGCGTATGCAAGGCTTTGTCAACTGATAGTCAACACGCGGTTCTAGCAGCAGTGGCCGTTGGATGTCCATCCAATGGATGCCGTGCTTCTTCTTCAATCTCGGATATTCTAGCTTCACCCGCCCAAAAAATGATTCCTCCCCCTGACATCTGGGGCGCACCGTTTCGGAAGCTGACCCGTGGGCCTACTAAGTTGACGTACCAAGGGCTTTATCAACTTAGTCAATATAAACGATTCTAGCTGCAGTGACCGTACGATGTCCATCCAATGGCCTTCGTGCTTCTTCAACCTCTGATCTTCTTGCTCCAGCCGCCCAAAGCAGCGCTGGTCGTGCCGCCTGCTCCTGCCTCCCGTGGCCGGCTGTGATGCCGCGGAGGCCTCACCGCCCCCTACTACTCCCACCGCTGGCCAGTCATCCCTCCACTCACCCACACCCCCTGTTATTCTGCGGCGACGGCAGCCTCACACCGCAGCCGAACCAGTGAACCCTCGTACTCCTCTCCGCGCGGGCTTCCACTGCTGCGTCTCCCCCGGCTCCGCGTCGTCCCCTTCCTAGGCCTCGCCGTCGTCGAGACTACCGCCCTGGTGCTCTCGGCGCGGCGTGGTCAACGTGGTCAACGACCGACTTCCATCGGAAGAGTACTGTACGTGGAGAGGCTGACAGCTGGGTCCAGGCGGCTACAAGGAAGTGCCTCCTTATTACGCGCAAAATAATTATTCCTCAACCCGACAGCAGGGACCCACCGGACGGGCCACCTTATTTCGCGAAAAAAACGTTTCCCCCCTCATTGCTGGGACCCACCGGACGGGCCAGCGTATTTCGCGAAAAAAACGTTCCCCCCGCTGTCAGCTCAGACCCACCGGAAGTGCCTCCTTATTACGCACAAAAAAATGAATACCCCCTGCTAGCTGGGACCCACCATGGTGGGAGGCTGACTTGTGGGCCTACTAAGTTGATTGGGATGGGGGCCTTTGTCAACTTTAGTCAATATGAATGATTCTAGCTCCAGTGACCGTACGATGTCCATCCAACGGCCGTAGTGCTTCTTCAACCTCTGGTCTTCTTGCTCCAGCCGCCCAAAGCAGCACCGGTCGTGCCGCATGCTCCTGCCTCCCGTGGCCGGCTGTGCTGCCGCGGAGGCCTCACCGCCCCCTACTATTCCCACCGCTGGCCAGGCCCTGCGGCGACGGCAGCCTCACACCGCAGTCGAACCAGTGAACCCTTGTATTCGTCTCCGCGCGGGCTTCCACTGCCGTGTCTTCCCCGGCTCCCCGTCGTCCCCTTCCTATGCCTCGCCGTCGTCCACCGCCCTGGTGCTCTCGGCGCGGCGTGGTCAACGTGGTCAAGGAACGACTTCCATCGGACGTGGACTGTACGTGGAGAGGCTGACAGCTGGGTCCACGGCCGCAGCAAGGAAGTGCCTCCTTATTATGCGGAAAATAATGATTCCTCCACCTGACAGCTGGGACCCATCGGACGGGCCACTATATTTCGCGAAAAAAACGTTTCCCCCTGACTGCCGGGACCCACCAGCTACATCTTCGCACACAAGGAAGTGCGTCCGGGCAAAAAAAAATGATTCGCCCCCCTGACTGCTGGGACCCACCAGCTACATCTTCGCAGGCAAGGAAGTGCCTGACAGTCGGGACCCACCTGGTCGAAGCGTATGTAGCGTTGTCATTCTGGTCGCGAACGTGTACGTACATATATACTGGTGGATGTAGAGGCGCGCACGTGTCGTAGTAGAGGCACACACGTAGCATGTACACGTACGTACAACGGCCATGGTGCAAGAAAGAAAATACGGCCACGTATGTGTACATACGGGCGGGGTCTCGAACGCCTACTCGCGCATACGTACGGCCAGGGCTCGTGTACATGGCTGGGTCGGAACGTAGAAATAGTGTCGTCGTCGTGTTCATGGGGAGGGAACGGAATGCGTCGTGTTCATGGGGAGGCAATGGAATGCGTCGTGTTCATCAGGAGGCAACAGAACGCGTGGGAGCCAACCGGCTGGGTCGGAACGGAATGCGTGGTCGTGTTCATCGGGAGGGCTTGGACGGAACAGGCGATGGAAACGAGGCCTGGCGTATCGCACAACGGAGGAAACAGACCTCCTACGTTCAGAACGGGGTCCTGTTGATCGGGAGGGGTGTGGCGTACCGCAAAACGGAGGAAACGGACCTCCTATGGTCGAAACGGGGGTCCTGTTGATCGGGAGGGGTGTGGCGTACCGCAAAACGGACG
>NC_057814.1:105951074-105951457 GCF_018294505.1 Triticum aestivum | reverse complement strand
GGGAGGCAACGGAACGCGTGGGAGCCAACCGGCTGGGTCGGAACGGAATGCGTGGTCGTGTTCATCGGGACGGGAGGGGTCTGGCGTACCGCAAAACGGAGGAAACAGACCTCCTACGGTCGAAACGGGGGTCCTGTTGATCGGGAGGGGTGTGGCGTACCGCAAAACGGACGAAACGGACCTCCTACGGTCGAAACGGGGGTCCTGTTGACCGGGAGGGGTGTGGCGTACCGCAAAACGGACGAAACGGACCTCCTACGGTTGAAACGGGGGTCATGTTCATTTGGAGGGGTGTGGCGTACCGCAAAACGGGACTCCACGGGATACTGTTCATCTCCACCGTCGACCTCCTCCAGCCTCCACGGGCTACCGTCGACCTCCTC
>NC_057814.1:105925891-105951022 GCF_018294505.1 Triticum aestivum | reverse complement strand
CCTGTTCATCGGGAGGGGTGTGGCGTACCGCAAAACGGGACTCCATGGGATACTGTTCATCTCCACCGTCGACCTCCTCCAGCCTCCACGGGCTACCGTCGACCCCTCCAGCCTCCACGGGCTCCTGTTCATCCAGCCTCCACCGTGCGCTACTCCACCGGCTACTGTTCAACCACCCCTCCACGGGCACCCCTCCACCGTCTACTGTTCATCCAGCTCTCCACACCACGGGTCCTGTTCAACCACACCTCCACGGGCACCCCCTCCATCGTCTACTGTTCATCCAGCCCTCCACCACACCACGGGGTCCTGTTCATCCAGAGGCAACGCCACCGCTCACTGTTCATCCACCCCCCCCGCAACGCTCACTGTTCATGCAATCGATCAGCTTTAGTTAGTAGCAGTAGCGAAGGGATCGCTCGATCGGGTTCAGTTAACAGCCATCGATCGATCGCTCGGGTTCAGTAACGCGTAGCCTGCAGTGCAATCGCTCGGGTTCAGTTAGAGCCCAACGCCTCGCTCGGGTTCAGTTAGAGCCAACGCCTCGCACACACGCGCGTACGTGTGGGAGAGAAACGCGCATCGCTCGGCCCCCGACCTCCCACCGTAACCGGGAACTCCCCGAAATTTTCCTCCCCCTCGCTTCTACCACGGTTTTTTCCGTCATGGACGGCCCAAAGAATGTCATGCAGCTGCGTCTCCGGCCCGCCCAGGATGAAAAGCCCATTTTCTGTCATGATTTTTTGTCATAGAAGTAGGAGCCCACCACATCTATGATGATACCGGGTTTTGTGAGAATTATCATCATAGTAGTGTCATATGTATGACAGAAAAAAATTTCGTTCGGCCCAAAATGTCACGGATGTGTCTTTTTTTTGTAGTGTCATGGTTTGAATTTATGGATGATCATTCAAAAAATTTATGCTGGATTGAATTTTGCTTCTAGAAATCTTTTAGATTCGGCCGCGGGAGGCACTTTTATGGAAATCACCTTAGGGGAAGCTACTAAACTCCTTGATAACATTATGGCTAATTATTCTCCATGGCACACCGAAAGATCTACTAGTAAAAAAGTGCATGCTATAGAAGAAATTAATGTTTTGAGTGGAAAGATGGATGAACTTATGAAATTGTTTGCTACTAAGAATGCTCCTATTGATCCCAATGATATGCCTTTGTCTACTTTGATTGAGAATAATAATGAATCTATGGATGTGAATTTTGTTGGTAGGAATAATTTTGGTAACAATGCTTATAGAGGAAACTTTAATCCTAGACCGTTCCCTAGTAATTCCTCCAATAATTATGGAAATTCCTACAATAATTCTTATGGTAATTTTATTAAGATGCCCTCTGATTTTGAGAATAGTGTGAAAGAATTTATGATCTCTCAAAAGAATTTTAATGCCTTACTTGAAGAAAAATTGCTTAAAGTTGATGATTTGGCTAGGAACGTTGATAGACTTTCGCTTGATGTTGATTCTTTGAAACATAGATCTACTCCTCCTAAGCATGATATCAATGAGTCTCTCAAAGCTATGAGAATTTCCATCGATGAGTGCAAAGAAAGAGCCGCTAGATTGCGTGCTATGAAAGATTGCTTTGTAAAAGCGTGTTCTTCTAGTTCCCATGAAAATAATGATGACGATCTAAAAGTCATTGATGTGTCCCCTATTAAATCTTTGTTTTGCAATATGAATCTTAATAATGATGGGACTGGAGATGAGTCAACTTTAGTTAAAAGGCGTACCAATGATTCAGAGTTTTTAGATCTTGATGCTAAACTTGGTAAAAGTGGGATTGAAGAGGTCAAGACTTTAAATAGCATTGAACCCACTATCTTGGATTTCAAGGAATTTAATTATGATAATTGTTCTTTAGTAGATTGTATTTCCTTGTTGCAATCCGTGTTGAATTCTCCTCATGCTTATAGTCAAAATAAAGCTTTTACCAAACATATTGTTGATGCCTTGATGCAATCTTATGATGAAAAACTTAATTTGGAAGTTTCTATACCTAGGAAACTTAATGATGAGTGGGAACCTACTATAAAGATTAAAATTAAAGATCATGAGTGCTATGCTTTGTGTGATTTTGGTGCTAGTGTTTCCACGATTCCGAAAACTTTATGTGATATCCTAGGTTTCCATGATCTTGATGATTGCTCTTTAAATTTGCACCTTGCGGATTCCACTATTAAAAAGCCTATGGGAAGAATCAATGATGTTCTTATTGTTGCAAATAGGAATTATGTTCCCGTAGATTTTATCGTTCTTGACATAGATTGCAATCTTTCTTGTCCTATTACTCTTGGTAGACCTTTCCTTAGAACGATTGGTGCAATTATTGATATGAAGGAAGGGAACATTAGATTCCAATTTCCATTAAGGAAAGGCATGTAGGACTTTCCAAGAAAGAAAGTTAAATTACCTTATGAATCTATCATGAGAGCTACTTATGAGTTGAGTGCCAAAGATGGCACTACTCAGCTCTATCTTCGCTTTTATGCCTAGCTTGGGGCGTTAAACAATAGCGCTAGTTGGGAGGCAACCCAATTTTATTTTTGTGTTTTTTGTTTTTGCTTTTGTTTAGTAATAAATATTTCATCTACCTTCTGTTTAGATGTGTTTTTATGTTTTAATTAGTGTTTGTGCCAAGTTAAACCTATAGGATCTTCTTGGATGATAGTTATTTGATCTTGCTGAAAATTGCAGAAACTTTCTGTTCACGAAAACAATTGTTTAAAATCACCAGAGCGTGATAAAATACTGATTCCAATTGAAGTAGATCAATAAACAAATTATCTAGGTCTTCCTAGTTTGGTAGAATTTTTTGAGTTCCAGAAGTTTGCGTTAGTTACAGATTACTACAGACTGTTATGTTTTTGACAGATTCTTTTTTTCGTGTGTTGTTTGCTTATTTTGATGAATCTATGGCTAGTAAAATAGTTTATAAACCATAGAGAAGTTGGAATACAGTAGGTTTAACACCAATATAAATAAAGAATGAGTTCATTACAGTACCTTGAAGTGGTGTTTTGTTTTCTTTCGCTAACGCCCATGGCACCCCAAGATATTCAAGGATAACCAAAAGCCTAAGCTTGGGGATGCCCCAGAAGGCATCCCCTCTTTCGTCTTCGTCTATCGGTAACTTTACTTGGAGCTATATTTTTATTCGCCACATAATATGTGTTTTGCTTGGAGCGTCTTGTATGATATGAGTCTTTGATTTTTAGTTTACCACAATCATCCTTGATGAACACACCTTTTGGGAGAAACCCACATGACAGGAATTTATTAGAATACTCTTTGTGCTTCACTTATATCTTTTGAGCTAGATAGTTTTGCTCTATGTGCTTCACTTATATTTTTTAGAGCACGGCGGTGGCTTTATTTTGAAGAAATTCTTGATCTCTCATGCTTCACTTATATTATTTTGACAGTCTTTTAGAACATCATGGTATTTGCTATGGTTATAAAATTGGTCCTAGAATGATGAACATCCGAGTTGGGTATAATAAAAACTATCATAGAAAGTGCATTAAACACTATGATCAATTTGATGCTTGATAATTTTTTTGAGATATAAAGGTGGTAATGTTAGTGTCATGCTAGTTGGGTAATTATGAAATTGAAAAATACTTGTGTTGAAGTTGGCAAGTCCCGTAGCATGCATGTATGGTAAAAGTTGTGTGACAAATTTGTTGCATGGAGTGCTCTTTTAATTGTCTTCCTTATGAGTGGCGGTCGGGGACGAGCGATGGTCTTTTCCTACCAATCTATCCCTCTAGGGGCATGCATAGTAGTACTTTGCTTCGAGGGCTAATAAGCTTTTGCAATAAGTATATGAGTTCTTTATGACTAATGTGAGTCCATGGATATACGCACATTCACCCTTCCACTTAGCTAGCCTCTATTATACCACGCAACCTTCACCGGTATCATGCACCCAACATTTACCTTCCTCAAAACAGCCACCATACCTACCTATTATGTCATTTCCATAGCCATTCCGAGATATATTTCCATGCAACTCTCCACCGTTCCGTTTATCATGACATGCTCCATCATTGTCATATTGCTCTTTGCATGATCATGTAGTTGACATTGTATTTGTGGCAAGGCCACCTTCATAATTTTTCATACATGTCACTCTTGATTCATTGCATATCCCGGTACACCGCCGGAGGCATTCACGTAGAGTCATATTTTGTTCTAAGTATTGTTGTAATTCTTGAGTTGTAAATCAATAAAAGTGTGATGATCTTCATTATTAGAGCATTGTCCCAAGTGAGGAAAGGATGATGAAGACTATGATTCCCCCACAAGTCGGGATGAGACTTCGGACTTTAAAAAAAGGAAAAAAAATAAAAGAGGCCAAAGAAGCCCACCAAAACGAAAAAAAGAAAAAAAGAAAAAAGAAAGGAAAAAAGAGAAAGAAAAAAAAGGAGAGAAAAGAGAGAAGGGACAATGTTACTATCTCTTTTCCACACTTGTGCTTCAAAGTAGCACCATGATCTTCATGATAGAGAGTCTCCTATGTTGTCACTTTCATATACTAGTGGGAATTTTTCATTATAGAACTTGGCTTGTATATTCTAATGATGGGCTTCCTCAAAATGCCCTAGGTCTTCGTGAGCAAGCAAGTTGGATGCACCCCCACATAGTTTCTTTTGTTGAGCTTTCATATATTTATAGCTCCAGTGCATCCGTTGCATGGAAATCCCTACTCACTCACATTCATATCTATTAATGGGCATCTCCATAGCCCGTTGATGTGAGACTATCTTCTCCTTTTTTGTCCTCACAACCACCACCATATACCACATATAGTCCTATGTCCATGGCTTGCGCTCATGTATTGCGTAAGAGTGAAAAAGGCTGAAGCGCGTTAAAAAGAGAACCAATTGCTCGGCTTGTCATCGGGGTTGTGCATGATGGGAGTATTGTGTGTAATAGAAATGAAGCATGGCCTAACTATATGATTTTGTAGGGATAAGCTTTCTTGTTAGTATGCTTGAAGTATTACTATTTTTATGTTTTAAAGACTTTTATCTTGAATCATTTGGATCTGAACAATCATGCCACAGTAAAGAAAATTACATTGAGAATTATGCTTGGTAGCATTCCACATCAAAAATTCTGTTTTTATCATTTACCTACTCGAGGACGAGCAGGAATTAAGCTTGGGGATGCTTGATACGTCTCCAACGTATCTATAATTTTTGATTGTTCCATGCTATTATATTACCTGTTTTGGATGTTTACGGGCTTTACTTTACACTTTTATATCATTTTTGGGACTAACCTACTAACCGGAGGCCCAGCCCGAATTGCTGTTTTTTGCCTATTTCAGTGTTTCGCAAAAAAGGAATATCAAACGGACTCCAAACGGAATGAAACTTTCGAGAGTGATCTTTTCGGAACAAACGTGATGCAGAGGACTTGGAGTGCAAGTCAAGAAACAAACGAGGCGGCCACGAGGGTGGAGGGCGCGCCCCCAACCCCTACTGGGCGCGCCCCCTGTCTCGTGGGCCCCTCGAGCGTCCACCGACCTTTTTCTTCCTCCTATATATACCCATGTACCCCGAAAACATCAGAAGCGACCACGAAAAACTATTTCCACCGCTGTAACCTTCTGTATCCGCAAGATCCCATCTTGGCGCCTTCGCCGGCACTCCGCCGGAGGGGAATCGATCACAGAGGGCTTCTACATCAACACCATAGCCCTTCCGATGAGTTGTGAGTAGTTTACCACAGACCTTCGGGTCCATAGTTATTAGCTAGATGGCTTCTTCTCTCTCTTTGAATCTCAATACAAAGTTCTCCTTGATCTTCTTGGAGATCTATTCGATGTAACTCGTTTTGCGGTGTGTTTGTCGAGATTCGATGAATTGTGGGTTTATGATCAAGTTTATCTATGAGAAATATTTAAATCTCCTCTGAATTCTTTATGTGTGGTTAAGTTATCTTTGCAAGTCTCTTCGAATTATCAGTTTGGTTTGGCCTACTAGTTTGATCTTTCTTGCAATGGCAGAAGTGCTTAGCTTTGGGTTCAATCTTGCAGTGTCCTTTCCCAGTGAGAGCAGGGGCAGCAAGGCACGTATTATATTGTTGCCATCGAGGATAAAAAGATGGGCTTTATATCATATTGCATGAGTTTATCCCTCTACATCATGTCATCTTTCTTAATGCGTTACTCTGTTCTTTATGAACTTAATACTCTAGATGCATGTTGGATAGCGGTCGATGTGTGGAGTAACAGTAGTAGACGCAGAATCGTTTCGGTCTACTTGTCACGGACGTGATGCCTATATACATGATCATGCCTAGATAATCTCAAAATTATTCGCTTTTCTATCAATTGCTTGACAGTAATTTCTTCACCCACCGAAATACTTATGCTATCTTGAGAGAAGCCACTAGTGAAACCTATGCCCCCCGGGTCTATCTTTTATCATATAAGCTTTCAATCTACTTTTATTTGCATCTTTTACTTTTCCAATCTATATCACAAAAATACCAAAAATATTATCTTATCATATTATCTCTATCAGATCTCACTTTCGCAAGTGGCCGTGAAGGGATTGACAACCCCTTTATTGCGTTGGTTGCGAGTTCTTGTTTGTTCGTGTAGGTGCGTGGGACTTTTGAGGAGCCTCCTACTGGATTGATACCTTGGTTCTCAAAAACTGAGGGAAATACTTACACTACTGTGTTGCATCACCCTTTCCTCTTCAAGGAAAACTAACGCAAGCTCAAGACGTAGCACTCTACAGGTGTATCCGATGGTACTTGTTGAGTTGGCATAGATCGAGATTAGGATTTGTCACTCCGATTGTCGGGGAGGTATCTCTGGGCCCTCTCGGTAATACACATCACTATAGGCCTTGCAAGCCATGTGACTAATGAGTTAGTTGCGGGATGATGTATTACGGAACGAGTAAAGAGACTTGCCAGTAACGAGATTGAACTAGGTATTGAGATACCAACGATCGAATCTCGGGCAAGTAGCATACCGATGACAAAGGGAACAACGTATGTTGTTATGCGGTTTGACTGATAAAGATCTTCGTAGAATTTGTAGGAGCCAATATGAGCATCCAGGTTCCGCTATTGGTTATTGACCGGAGATGAGTCTCGGTCATGTCTACATAGTTCTCGAACCCGTAGGGTCCGCACGCTTAACGTTCGGTGACAATCGGTAATATGAGTTTATGTGTTTTGATGTACCAAAGGTAGTTCGGAGTCCCGGATATAATCACGGACATAACGAGGAGTCTCGAAATGGTCGAGACATAAAGATCAATATATTGGAAGCCTATATTTGGACATCGGAATAGTTCCGGCTGAAATCGGGATTTTACCGGAGTACCGGGAAGTTACCGGAACCCCCCGGTAAGTGTATGGGCCTTATTGGGCCATAGTGGAGAGAGAGAGAGAGGAGACCAGGGCAGGCCGCGCGCCCCTCTCGCTCTGGTCCGAATTGGACTAGGGGGGGGGGGCGGCGCCCCCCTTTCCTTCCTCCCTCTCTTCCCCTTCCTTCTCTCCTAGTCCAACTACGGAAGGGGGGAATCCTACTCTCGGTGGGAGTAGGACTCCTCCAGGGCGCGCCATAGGAGGGCCGGCCCTCCCCCTCCTCCACTCCTTTATATACGGGGGAGGGGGGCACCCCATAGATACACAAGTTTATCAGTTGATCTTTTAACCGTGTGCGGTGCCCCCCTCCAGCATAATCCACCTCGGTCATATCGTAGCGGAGCTTAGGCGAAGCCCTGCGTCGGTAGCATCATCATCACCGTCATCACGCCGTCGTGCTAATGGAACTCTCTCTCGAAGCTCTGCTGGATCCTGAGTTCGAGGGGCGTCATCGAGCTGAACGTGTGCTGAACTCAGAGGTGTCATGCGTTCGGTACTTTGATTGGTCGGATCGTGAAGACGTACGACCACATCAACCGCGTTGTCATAATGCTTCCGCTTACGGTGTACGAGGGAACGTGGACGACACTGTCCCCTCTCGTTGCTATGCATCACCATGATCTTGCGTGTGCGTAGGAATATTTTTGAAATTACTACGTTCCCCAACAGTGGTATCAGAGCCAGGTTTATGCGTAGATGTTATATGCACGAGTAGAACACAAGTGAGTTGTGGGCGATACAAGTCACACTGCTTACCAGCATGTCATACTTTGATTCGGCGGTATTGTTGGATGAAGCGGCCCGGACCGACATTACGCGTACGCTTACGCGAGACTGGTTCTACCGACGTGCTTAGCACAGAGGTGGCTGGCGGGTGTCAGTTTCTCCAACTTTAGTTGAATCGAGTGTGGCTACGCCCGGTCCTTGTGAAGGTTAAAACATCACATACTTGACGAAATATCGTTGTGGTTTTGATGCGTAGGTAAGAACGGTTCTTGCTCAGCCCGTAGCAGCCCCGTAAAATTTGCAATAACAAAGTAGAGGACGTCTAACTTGTTTTTGCAGGGCATGCTGTGATGTGATATGGTCAAGACATGATGCTAAATTTTATTGTATGAGATGATCATGTTTTGTAACAAAGTTATCGGCAACTGGCGGGAGCCATATGGTTGTCGCTTTATTGTATGAAATACAATCGCCATGTAATTGCTTTACTTTATCACTAACGGTAGCGATAGTCGTAGAAGCAATAGTTGGCGAGACGACAACGATGCAACGATGGAGATCAAGGTGTCGCGCCGGTGACGATGGTGATCATGACGGTGCTTTGGAGATGGAGATCAAAGGCACAAGATGATGATGGCCATATCATATCACTTATATTGATTGCATGTGATGTTTATCTTTTATGCATCTTATTTTGCTTAGATTGACGGTAGTATTATAAGATGATCTCTCACTAAATTTCAAGGTATAAGTGTTCTCCCTGAGTATGCCCGTTGCGAAAGTTCATCGTGCCGAGACATCACGTGATGATCGGGTGTGATAAGCTCTACGTTCACATACAACGGGTGCAAGCCAGTTTTGCACACGCAGAATACTCAGGTTAAACTTGACGAGCCTAGCATATGCAGATATGGCCTCGGAACACTGAGACCGAAAGGTCGAGCGTGAATCATATAGTAGATATGATCAACATAGTGATGTTCACCATTGAAAACTACTCCATCTCACGTGATGATCGGACATGGTTTAGTTGATATGGATCACGTGATCACTTAGATGATTAGAGGGATGTCTGTCTAAGTGGGAGTTCTTAAGTAATTTGATTAATTGAACTTTAATTTATCATGAACTTAGTACCTGATAGTATTTTGCATGTCTATGTTGTTGTAGATAGATGGCCCGTGCTGTTGTTCCGTTGAATTTTAATGCGTTCCTTGAGAAAGCAAAGTTGAAAGATAATGGTAGAAATTACACGGACTGGGTCCGTAACTTGAGGATTATCCTCATTGCTGCACAGAAGAATTACGTCCTGGAAGCACCGCTGGGTGCCAAACCCGCTGCAGGAGCAATGCCAGATGTTATGAATGTCTGGCAGAGCAAAGTTGATGACTACTCGATAGTTCAGTGTGCCATGCTTTACAGCTTAGAACCGGGATTTCAACGATGTTTTGAACGTCATGGAGCATATGAGATGTTCCAGGAGTTGAAGTTAATATTTCAAGCAAATGCCCGAATTGAGAGATATGAAGTCTCCAATAAGTTCTACAGCTGCAAGATGGAGGAGAATAGTTCTGTCAGTGAGCATATACTCAAAATGTTTGGGTATAATAATCACTTGATTCAACTGGGAGTTAATCTTCCGGATGATAGTGCCATTGACAGAATTCTTCAATCACCGCCACCAAGCTACAAGAGCTTCGTGATGAACTATAACATGCAAGGGATGGATAAGACAATTCCCGAGCTCTTCGCGATGCTAAAGGCTGCGGAGGTAGAAATCAAGAAGGAGCATCAAGTGTTGATGGTCAACAAGACCACTAGTTTCAAGAAAAAGGGTAAAGGGAAGAAGGGGAACTTCAAGAAGAACGACAAGCAAGTTGCTGCTCAAGTGAAGAAGCCCAAGTCTGGACCTAAGCCTGAGACTGAGTGCTTCTACTGCAAAGGGACTGGCCACTGGAAGCGGAACTGCCCCAAGTATTTGGCGGATAAGAAGGATGGCAAGGTGAACAAAGGTATATGTGATATACATGTTATTGATGTGTACCTTACTAATGCTCGTAGTAGCACCTGGGTATTTGATACTGGTTCTGTTGCTAATATTTGCAACTCGAAACATGGACTACGGATTAAGCGAAGATTGCCTAAGGACGAGGTGACGATGCGCATGGGAAATGGTTCCAAAGTCGATGTGATCGCGGTCGGCACGCTACCTCTACATCTACCTTCGGGATTAGTTTTAGACCTGAATAATTGTTATTTGGTGCCACCGTTGAGCATGAACATTATATCTGGATCTTGTTTGATGCGAGACGGTTATTCATTTAAATCAAAGAATAATGGTTGTTCTAATTATATGAGTAATATCTTTTATGGTCATGCACCCTTGAAGAGTGGTCTATTTATGTTGAATCTCGATAGTAGTGATACATATTCATAATATTGAAACCAAAAGATGCAGAGTTGATAATGATAGTGCAACTTATTTGTGGCACTGCCGTTTAGGTCATATTGGTGTAAAGCGCATAAAGAAACTCCATTCTGATGGACTTTTGGAATCACTTGATTATGAATCACTTGGTACTTGCGAACCATGCCTCATGGGCAAGATGACTAAAACTCCGTTCTCCAGAACAATGGAGCGAGCAACGGATTTGTTGGAAATCATACATACTGATGTATGTGGTCCGATGAATGTTGAGGCTCGCGGCGGGTATCGTTATTTTCTCACCTTCACAGATGATTTGAGCAGATATGGGTATATCTACTTAATGAAACATAAGTCTGAAACATTTGAAAAGTTCAAAGAATTTCAGAGTGAAGTGGAAAATCATCGTAACAAGAAAATAAAGTTTCTACGATCTGACCGTGGAGGAGAATATTTGAGTTACGAGTTTGGTCTTCATTTGAAACAATGCGGAATAGTTTTGCAACTCATGCCACCCGGAACACCACAGCGTAATGGTGTGTCTGAACGTCGTAATCACACTTTACTAGATATGGTGCGATCTATGATGTCTCTTACTGATTTACCGCTATCATTTTGGGGTTATGCTTTAGAGACGGCTGCATTCATGTTAAATAGGGCACCATCTAAATCCATTGAGACGACGCCTTATGAACTGTGGGAGCTCTGTAGCATTTCTAATATTATATGTGGATGACATATTGTTGATTGGAAATGATATAGAATTTCTGGATAGCATAAAAGGATACTTGAATAAGAGTTTTTCAATGAAAGACCTCGGTGAAGCTGCTTATATATTGGGCATCAAGATCTATAGAGATAGATCAAGACGCTTAATTGGACTTTCACAAAGCACATACCTTGATAAAGTTTTGAAGAATTTCAAAATGGATCAAGCAAAGAAAGGGTTCTTGCCTGTGTTACAAGGTGCGAAGTTGAGTCAGACTCAATGCCCGACCACTGCAGAAGATAGAGAGAAAATGAAAGGTGTTCCCTATGCTTCAGCCATAGGCTCTATCATGTATGCAATGTTGTGCACCAGACCTGATGTGTGCCTTGCTATTAGTTTAGCAGGGCGAGGTACCAAACTAATCCAGGAGTGGATCACTGGACAGCGGTCAAGAACATCCTGAAATACCTGAAAAGGACTAAGGATATGTTTCTCGTTTATGGAGGTGACAAAGAGCTCGTCGTAAATGGTTACGTCGATGCAAGCTTTGACACTGATCCAGATGACTCTAAGTCACAAACAGGATACTTGTTTATATTGAACGGTGGAGCTGTCAGTTGGTGCGGTTCTAAGCAAAGCGTCATGGCGGGATCTACGTGTGAAGCGGAGTACATAGCTGCTTCGGAAGCAGCAAATGAAGGAGTCTGGATGAAGGAGTTCATATCCGATCTAGATGTCATACCTAGTGCATCGGGTCCAATGAAAATCTTTTGTGACAATACTGGTGCAATTGCCTTGGCAAAGGAATCCAGATTTCACAAAAGAACCAAGCACATCAAGAGACGCTTCAATTCCATCTGCGATCAAGTCAAGGAGGGAGACATAGAGATTTGCAAGATACATACGGATCTGAATGTTGCAGACCCATTGACTAAGCCTCTCTCACGGGCAAAACATGATCAGCACCAAGACTCCATGGGTGTTAGAATCATTACTGTGTAATCTAGATTATTTACTCTAGTGCAAGTGGGAGACTGAAGGAAATATGCCCTAGAGGCAATAATAAAGTTGTTATTTATATTTCCTTATATCATGATAAATGTTTATTATTCATGCTAGAATTGTATTAACCGGAAACTTAGTACATGTGTGAATACATAGACAAACTAAGTGTCACTAGTATGCCTCTACTTGACTAGCTCGTTGAATCAAAGATGGTTAAGTTTCCTAGCCATAGACATGAGTTGTCATTTGATTAATGGGATCACATCATTAGAGAATGATGTGATTGACTTGACCCATTCCGTTAGCTTAGCATTTGATCGTTTAGTATATTGCTATTGCTTTCTTCATGACTTATACCTGTTCCTGTGACTATGAGATTATGCAACTCCCGAATACCGGAGGAACACTTTGTGTGCTACCAAACGTCACAACGTAACTAGGTGATTATAAAGGTGCTCTACAGGTGTCTCCGATGGTACTTGTTGAGTTGGCATAGATCGAGATTAGGATTTTGTCACTCTGATTGTCGGAGAGGTATCTCTGGGCCCTCTCGGTAATGCACATCACTATAAGCCTTGCAAGCAATGTGACTAATGAGTTAGTTGAGGGATGATGTATTATGGAATGAGTAAAGAGACTTGTCGGTAACGAGATTGAACTAGGTATTGAGATACCGACGATCGAATCTCGGGCAAGTAACATACCGATGACAAACGGAACAACGTATGTTGTTAATAAAGATCTTCGTAGAATTTGTAGGAGCCAATATGAGCATCCAGGTTCCGCTATAGGTTATTGACCGGAGATGGGTCTCGGTCATGTCTACATAGTTCTCGAACCCGTAGGGTCCGCACGCTTAACATTTGGTGACGATCGGTAATATGAGTTTATGTGTTTTGATGTACCGAAGGTAGTTCGGAGTCCTAGATATGATCACGTACATGACGAGGAGTTTCGAAATGGTCGAGACATAAAGATCGATATATTGGAAGCCTATATTTGGACATCAGAATAGTTCCGAGTGAAATCGGGATTTTACCGGAGTACCGGGAAGTTACCGGAACCCCCCGGTAAGTGTATGGGCCTTATTGGGCCATAGTGGAGAGAGAGAGAGGAGACCAGGGCAGGCCGCGCGCCCCCTCTCCCTCTGGTTCAAATTGGACTAGGAGGGGGGCGGTGCCCCCTTTCCTTCCTTCCTCTCTCCCCCTTCCTTCTCTCCTAGTCCAACTAGGGAAGGGGGGAATCCTACTCCCGGTGGGAGTAGGACTCCTCCAGGGCGCGCCATAGGAGGCCGGCCCTCCCCCTCCTCCACTCCTTAATGTTCGGGGGAGGGGGCACCCCATAGATACACAAGTTTATCAGTTGATCTTTTAACCGTGTGCGGTGCCCCCCTCCACCATAATCCACCTCGGTCATATCGTAGCGGTGCTTAGGCGAAGCCCTGCGTTAGTAGCATCATCATCACCGTCATCACACCGTCGTGCTGACGGAACTCTCTCTCGAAGCTCTGCTGGATCGTGAGTTCGAGGGACGTCATCGAGCTGAACGTGTGCTGAACTCGGAGGTGTCGTGCGTTCGCTACTTAGATCGGTCGGATCGTGAAGATGTACGACTACATCAACCGCGTTGTCATAACGCTTCTGCTTATGGTCTACGAGGGTACGTGGACGACACTCTCCCCTCTCGTTGCTATGCATCACCATGATCTTGCGTGTGCGTAGGAAATTTCTTGAAATTACTACATTCCCCAACAGTAACATGATAGAAACTCGTCTGAATTTAGAATTTGGGTTAGTCGATTTTCACGTGAAAGAAGGAACCACCGGTGGGAAGGCAAGAGCTCGCCGGAAAAGCCCTCTAGGTCTATCTTAGAGGTGTGGGGGTGGTGCTAGTTCGCCGGAAAAAACTGATCGTTGTCGGGGTTAGAGAAATGGCCGGGGGAGGCAGTGGCGACGGTTGGGGGGGCAAGGGGATGGCATGGCGGTTGCAGGAGCGCTATCGGTCGTGGGCGTCCAAGGCAGACGGTTAGGCCCTGGCTGGATCGGCCGGGGTGAGAGAAGAAGAAGAAAAACAATACCGGTTTGGACGTTCAAGATGAGCGGTGTTTGTTGGATCTTGATCCAACAATTGAGATGGGAGGAGAGAGAATCGACTGACCGGTTTCCTATTTTTCAGGCGACTGGCGCCTAGCCATTCCCTACAAGTAACGATCATCTCACCAACAATCCACGTAGCAGAAGTAGAGAAAAAAGAGTTGATGAAGTCCAATAGCAACAGAGTAGTCTTGAAATTAGATATGAAAAAAGCTTTTGATACAGTCAAGCTTCACTTCCCGGAGGAACTCCTCCTCTATAGAGGGTGTAGCATGAGGTGGATTGGTCGGATCCAAAAAATCACCCATGAGGGGCGGGGGTACGTTGGCGTCAAACTCAATAAATCTGAAACTGGGTTTTACTTCCTCACTAGAAAAAGGCTTAGGCAAGATGATCCTTTATCACCTTTACTTTTTAACCTGGTAGTAGATGTGCTCACTAGGAGGCTCATTAAGGTTGCTAGTGAAGATCTTAATTATTTGAGGCATGTGCCATGATGTTTGTTGTAGGGGGGTTATCAGACTGCAATATGCAGATGACAACATTATATTTGTAGACAGTGACCCTAAGATGGTCGTTAAGTTGAAATGTATACTTACTAGCTTTCAGCAAGTGCCTGGGATAAAGATTTAATATTATAAGGTGAGCTAATCCCATGGGCTCAAACCATCTGGAGACTGTAGATTTGTCTGCTATTTTGGGTGTCATGTGGGTGCTTTCCATATTAAATACTTAGGGGTTCCCTTACACCATGATAGGCTCTCCAGAGAGGATCTTCAACTCTTGTTGGACAAAATCCTTAAAAGGGTAGCTGGATGAAGAGGGTAGCTTTTTTCATATAGGGGTAGAATATTTTTAATCAAATTTTGCCTGGCCAGCATCCCTGTGTATCTTCTCTCCTTCTTCGAATTCCCTAAGAGGGCAATTGATCTCCTTAATTCCTAGATGGCCAACTGCCTATGGAATGATTTTGAGGGGCATATGAATATCCACTTAGCGAATTGGCAATTGGTATGTCTAATAGAGGAGTATGGAGTGGTATACCAATCAACTAGATTTGAATATCTGTCTCCTTGGCTCATGGGTTAAAACATACATGGCTGGGAAGGAAAATTTAGGAGGGAGTTTGTAGATTCAAAGTATTGTTCTTCTTCCCCAAATATCTTTACTAGTTATATTGTAGGAGTATCTAAGTTTCAGAAAGGGGTCATGTGGGCTGCTAGAGAGTTGTTAAAATATTATCCAAACGGATTGTAGGTAGTGGCAAAAACATTATATTCTAGGTGGATACTTAGTTTGGCTCCTCCCCCCTAGCTGTTCAGTACTGGGATTTATATTGTATCTATAGGGAACAAATAATACCATCAACATGTTTGGGATGGACAGACTATCAAACTCACTTTGGAAGGATTTTCAAGGAAAGCCTGATGAATTGTGGTATGAGATAGAGGAGATTGTCAAAAGCAATGCTTATTTTGATGATTGTGACTCATTGATCAGGCAATATGAGAATTTTGGTCAATTTTCTTCTAGTTCTCTTTATATTGTTACTAATTTTAGGGGAGTCAGCCCTGTTTATCCTCCTGCTGTATGGAAGCTAACAATGCCACCTAGGATTCATGTTTTCCTGGGTCATACGCATCCATGGGCCTACCCCGTAGGTATTCCCATGTCATTTAGTCTTCCACTATTCATTAGTCACCTAATAACCAAAACGTATATTTTGATTTTTAATAAAAAAATAAGCTCCAATAATTTTCTAATCGGTAAAGAACTAGCATACACCTTCCAAACAATCTACCCCACAAATGCAATTCTAAAACATTTGTTTTACCGCCAAGTGAATAATATAGTTAAACCTAAAAGGATGTACTTTGGACAATAACATTTTTCTCAAGTCAAAATTAGCAGAATTAACAATTTGAAATATTAATGCATGTTACTATCAATATCAATGATTACACCATGACTTTCTATCATAATTGCAAAGTGTTTTCATGTGCTCCTCAACCTCTAAATCTTTTGTCAAGTCTCTTGTATGCAGAAGTCTTGCCAATGCTTGTATGTCCACAACTTCACTATTTAGTAGGGGCATAAATACTCTAACCAGCAGTCGACCTCATGATTAGTTCATACGGTAAATCCTGAGCAAAAGTGGCACGACTAATCTTGCATCTTCATAAGCAGTGGAGGAGATGGCTGGTAGTCATCATCGTCGGTAATCTACCTAGTCGAGGTATAGGCTAAAATGAGCTGCACATGAGCGTGGGATGAGAAAAATTCGAGCATGTAAACGTGGCGGACAACATCCCTGCCAACCCAATCCGCACACACTAGATGACACTCATGCATCCATCTTGTGCAACTTGGAAGAAATCAAAAGTAATAAATAGGTTAGGAAGAAATTCTAGGTGGAAGCGGATCAAGTCAATAGGGAGTGCATGTACCTGGTGAGGCATCGGGGTCACGGTGTACTCACGGATCAGGTTGAAAGAGTAGAACCCGTGATGACGACATTTGTTGGAGATATGCCCTAGAGGCAATCATGTGATGATGATATTTCCATATGTATTCATGAGTCCTTTGTATTGTCCTTGAAAATCATCAGTGATATGTATCAATAAGTATATGACTTGTTTGTGGAATTATGGATTGTATGATGATTGTTCTAATGGTCCCTAGTTGATAAGGTTATGCGGACACATATCCTTGACTAGTATACGACTCGGTTGATGACTATGTTTCACAAGTCATATGCATGGAGGTGCTAAACCGATAGTATGGACTCGGGGATGGAGATCACCAAGTCGGACATACCCACTTTGAGACGCGGCGAGAGATTGTCATCTGTTAGTCTCAGGTACAATGTCTATGCCATGTCCTAGACCCGAGGTCCTCACATGTTCTCCGGATGAGGATCGACTCACTTAGGGTCTATCAAATGCTACTCCGTAACTGGGTAGTTATAAAGGTAGCTTTCGGATGAGTCATGAGACATGCCGCGAGACATGGTTGACCAAGATGGGATTTGCCCCTCCTATTTGGAGAGATATTCTCTGGGCCCTCTCGGGTGATCAGATTCATAAAGCATGGCCATGCGACTTGGGTTAAGTGTTAACCTAGTACGGGAATCTGTATCACGGTTTCGGGAAGAGAGGTCGAGCTATCACAAGGGTGACAAGTACTTGCCTTGAGATCGACAACAAATATCGTGAGGCAAAAGGAATGTTGCATATGACACATTGTTGAGGTTTGTCAAACGACTTTACGCACACATGGGAGTTGGCACGTTCTGCCAGGAGCCGCTACCAACTATCGACTTGGCCGTGTCCATGCGTACGTGAACCTATAGGGTCGCACACTTAAGGGGCTGCAGCCCATTCAGATTGGATCCGAGTGGAAAATGGATGTGGACTCCTAGTGGGCTCAAGTGTTGAGCCCACCTTGGAGGTCTATATAAAGGGGAGTGGGCGCACCACTTAGGGTTAATCTTTGGAACCCTGGTTAGCCACCGCCACTCCCCACACCCATGCCGCGCGACCGGACCTAGCAGTCCGCCGCTCGACGTTGTCCCCATACGTGTGGATACCTTGGAGGCATCGCATCTGTGGTGCTTGGACGAACCGTTCGAGGGAACCGCGAGGTGCCGTTCGCGGGAGATCACCGTTCGAGGGTCTTCGCTGTTCGCGGGAGATCGGCAACGCGAGGAGGAGACGGGCTGAGAGATCGACTACACGCATCACCAACTCTACTTCCGCTGCGGTGACTACGCGTCTACTGGTAAACCCGATCTCGTAATCTATTTCCAGCAGCATGATCTTGGGTGCGCGGTAGAAAATTTTATTTGGTGCTAGCGTAGCGTACCGCGTGTCCCAACAACATTGATGACCTGAAAGGGTACGTGGCTATTGCGTTTTGTGGTAAGTAAGTGTCGAATCCCACATGGAGCGAATAGGAAGACACTACCAACCCCGCATCTACATTGTCTGCACGCCGACGTTTGCACCCAAAGCATAGTTTGGAAATAGTCTATTCTATGGTTGCTAGGAAAGAGAGAATAAAAGGGGTTTACTAAACTACAAGTTAGAACGCAACAATAAACTAAGTTAGAACATAAAGTAAAGAAGGGGGTTTTTGTAACCGTAGGATTGAATAGAGCGACAGACGGTGTCTAGGCTTCGGTCCGACTAGTACTAGCGAGGCATGTTAGAGGTAGAAGAATACTAGGACAAGTATACGTGCAGGTGATAACAAGATCACAAGAAAGGATGTCTCCCAACATTACGTGCAACGTGAGTAAATACTAGATCATGCCACAAAGACTAATTTTGCATACTAGATCATACCTCAACCTAGAACCGGATCAATCACTCAAACATATAGATGAAAAGACACACAAAGAGGTATGATTCATTGATGTCATGAACATGTTCAATCTTACAAACTACAAGTGTGAAGATGGAGACGGAGAGGGAGATGTCTCTGGCGCACATGGCCTAGCCAGAATCAGGGCCCGATGATGCTGCTGCCCGGAGTCGTGGTGGATCATGATGGCTTATTGTGGTGGCTAGGGTTGGAGGAGTTTATATAGGAGGCCTTCTCGGGTCTCCTACGTTGATGTAGATCCTCCTCCTCCATCCAAGGGATCTAGGTGATCCTTATCCTATCCCAATCTTTTTTTTATGAGCCAAGGATCTCGTGGGTCGAACGGGGACAAAGTCGGTGAAGAATCCCATCAGAAGATGCAACTTGGGTAGCCAGACGCTCTAGTTGATGCACGAGACGACGAAGCTGCCTCAATCGCCTCTAACGGGGCCATGAGGGCGCCTCGAAGAACCCGCGTCGCTCACCATAGAAAGTTCTCGAGGCTAGACTTGGGAGAAAAGGAGGACTTGTGCGGTTTGCTCAAGGAGGAGGGCTGGGATATGTTGTAAATCCATGCGCCCGCTCATAAATAAAAAAGGGAGAGAGGCCGACGCTTCGACGTCTCGCCGTAAAGCGACTCGATTCCCCAGGAGACACGGTTACCAAGGTCAGAAATCAGAGGCCACGTGCGGTGGGGCTGGGCCCCCAAGTAAGACCGTCAAACTTGCCGAGGACTTTTGAAGCCGAACTGAAGGGATCATGCACGGGAACTCGCCTGTCGAGCCAAAATCTCCGGAACCGAAGTCCAAGAGCGTCGTCCTCGGTGTCGAAGACTAGTTCAGGGGCTACTGACGGGGCACTGGACTAGGGGATACTAACCTAGTCGGCCCATGATCCTCAGGCTGGGTCAGTGGGCCCTCACTTCGTCGAGGTGGACTCCGGAAGCTACACGGTTGTGCAAGACCTCATCTGCCGAAGACTTGACGTGCACCCCAAGACTTCTCCTGCCGCCTCCGTGTGATCTCCCCCAGATACTGACTATGTAACTCTAGATGCCTTACCTGGCGTGTATATAAGCCAAAGGGTTTAGCCCATAGAGGGGACTTCAACACAACCTCATTCACCTAGCCCTAGGGGTTAGAATGCAACTTACGATCTTGAGGTAGATCTAGCTTGTACTCGATATGCCATCATGAATATAAACAAGAGCAGGACGTAGGGTTTTATCTCCATCAAGAGGGCCCGAACCTGGGTAAATACTATCTCCCTTGTTCCTGTTACCATCCATCCGAGTCCACAGCTCGGGACCCCTAACCCGAGGTCTGCCGGTTTTCACACCGACACTCCGCTTTTATTTACTCTGTATATTAGCCTTGTATTAAGGCAAACTTTGTAAGGTTTGATCAAGTCTATATAAAATACTCCTAGTTATTAACAACTACAATACCAGCGAGCGACTTCGATGGAACTATGTTAAAGAAAAACTACAATACCAAATCAATACTACTTCCTCCATTTTTGTATACAAGGCCACAAACCTATATTATAGGTACCAAGGCAAAAGTTAATGCATGCTCAAGCCAATGTTGAAAGCCAACTTGTCTCCTTGTTTAACGTGTTAATTAATGTGTGTTTTTCTCTTCTACCCATAGCAAGCCAACACTTTCACTCCTTTTTGGTTGATTAATGAGGCACATTCAAGCCAACCTCCTCACACCTGCATGCATGCAAGGGATAGTTAATGTCCTTCCTTTGCTAAAATGAGGTAAACATAATTAATTTCGTCTCGATTAGTGTTAGTGGCCTTGTATAGTTGCAAATTGTAAGTTTGGTAGTGGCCTTGTATATAAAAATGAAGGGAGTATTGGATTCATCAATTGAATATTTTCACATCATATGTATTTATTATGGTAAATATTTATATTGTTTTCTACAAATCTGAACATTTGATCTGACTTTATATTGTATTTATTATGGTAAATATTTATATTGTTTTCTGCATTAGGATAGGGTAGCCTATTGCAATGGGAATAAAAATTGGGTGGAGCGGGTCGAAACTGCTCCCTGCGCATAGTCGCCTCCGATACAGGACACCTGTCCACCAAAAAGGATCCAATGGCACGACACGCTCTTGGCCCAGCCCTCGCCAAGCCGCCGTCGTCGTCCGTCGCCGCATCCCTCGTCCGGCAGCTGGCCCTCATTTCCCACGCCGCATCCCCACGGCCCCACTTCCCCGCCTCGCGCGGGTGCCGTGAGGCCATCTGTCGACGGCCGCGGGAAGCGTATGCGCTTCGCGGAGGCCCTCCTCGCCGAGTCCGTCAACACCGCCGTCGAGGGGCTGCTCCGGGAGGACCCGACATCTGCGCGTTGAGAACCTATCCGCCTTCGGGAACCTCCTGGCAGTGCCTGCCTTGACGTCGCCTGCAGTCAGGTTCAGCAATCGATGCTATGTTCTTCATAGTTGATTACAGAGTACAGACCAAATGTTCCTCGGCTTACAGTCATTTGTACGGTTGCACCTGCAGATTGGTTTGGGCGCAAGAATTGCCTACAGATTACAGAGACGTTTTTGTGTGAATTTTCAGAAATTCACACTGCTATTCCGAGCAACCAACAGCATACATACAGCAACGATAATTTCTCACTGCTATTCAGCAGTTTCAGCCTTCAGCGCTTTCGATTCTTTAACCAAGCTTTTATTCTTTTTCTCTAGTCACATCTTGCACACTGCACACTCGCTGCTTCAGGTTCTGAAATTCAGCATTATGCATGTGGATGGTGTCACCTTTTAGTTACTTTTCTGAGAAACATCCAGATGCTCGACACGATGGGGAAATTTAGTGTCAGTTTTGCTTCTGTTTCCCAGCTTGTTGCTGCCCTTCCTTTGGCTATTGTCCATACCATGGGCAATATTTTCGCAAACATGAGCCTTGCAATGGTTGCAGTGCACAGCTGCACATATAGTAACTATGCTACTACCTGCTACCTTTCTTCTCAGTTGCCATTCCTCCTTGGCGAGTTAAGTTCATCTGTTCAACTCTATGGCCTTATAGTAACTATGCTACTACCTGCAATATGATAAAACGTTTCTTGTTTCTTGTTTTTTCTCTAACAGCAAAACTCACTTATACAAGATTCAGAACGTCTTTTTGGATAAAGAGATTCAGAAGGTCTGATTAAAGGGAAGAGATTATGTTATATTAGATTAAAGAAGGGTGCAGGAAGTCGCAACCCGCAAGCAATAGTGTAGTGATCAAATCGTAAATGTAGACAGATCTTGTATTGAGAGGATCAAGTGTCACAGGGTCGTCAGTGTCATCGTATTTCTTTTTATCGAAATACATATGTATGTTTTGGAAGGAGGTATCCATACTTGTTTGATTGGTAAATAAATATGTGATTGCTTCTCTGATTTTTTTTAAATGAAATCTTGTGTAATCTGAAAAAGGTCAAATCTAGAATATGATGTCTGGAATCTAATAAACAATTGAAGTGTGCAAGTTGGAATTGAAGAAGAGGAAAAAACCTGGAATTCTCTGATTCAGGTTTCCAACTGACAACGTGATGAAAATTCAGTGCAACTTTGTGCCAGTGAAAAATAAAATCCAGTACAACATAATATTTCACAGAAGTACAGTTTCATGCGGACACCAAAATACATAAAAAGGAAGCATACTCCTTATAGGCACCAATAAATTATATGTATAGTACAGTACATCATGCTCAAACTAAGCTTAAGATGACCAAGATTGTATGTGTCCCGGTTAGATTTTCCATTGTCCACAGAATACTTCAAGCATATAAGTAGGGGTGCAGAGCGGTGCCCGATCTGCCCCGCTCCATAAGCAAAATAGATTTACTTTAGTTCTAACTGCTCCTCTCTGATTTAGTTCAATTGAACTAATCCTCTACTTATGAGGGACTATGATATGTAGGACTAGGCTAGTTGACAGTTTGACACCCAAAACTCAAGCTACATTTGACTGAGCATGCAAGTAATCATTTGCAGTTTTAATTCTTCAATGACAAAAAAAAATCAGAAGTTTCCAAGAAAGCTGCTTAGTACACCTTGAATTCATCCACCAATCAATCCAATTTGGGCAGTTGATCCATCCATCATGTAAGGGAGACAACAACATATAGAGCAACGGCTATGTGCTCGAGACTAAAGTAGACAAGATCCCAGGACGACGAAAGATACCACAACTAATTAAACACAACAAGCAAGAAATTAGGGGCAACCACATTGCAATTGCATCAGCTGGAAACGAAACAGAGCCTGCAAAATTAACTTCTGAAAACAGAGGCAAGTAGTAACCCCATTACTTCTGCACTCTGCAGAGTTCATCATCTTACTGAACATCATCAAGCCAGCTAGAATCACAGGTTTGCACATGCATGTGACGACCTGCAATATCATAAAACCTTTCCTGTTTCTTGTTTTTTGTGTGACAGGAAAGCTCACTTTTACACAGGATTCAGAAGGTCTGACTAAAAGAAAGAGATTATGTTGTATTAGATGAGGGAAATGAAGGGTGCAAGAAGTCGCAACTCGGAAGCCAATAGTGTAGTGATCAAATTGTAGGTGTGGACAGATCTTGTAAATGTCACAGGATGTCAATGTCCATCGTATTTTTTCTTATCAAAAATACATGTGTATGTTTTAAAAGGAAGTATCTATATACTTGTTTGATTGGTAAAGAAATATGTGATTGCTTCTCTGATTCCTTAAAAAATGAAATATTGTGTAATCTGAAATCTTGAAGGTCAAATCCAGAATGTGATGTCTGGAACCTAATAAACAATTGATGTGTGCAATTTGGAATTGAAGAAGAGGGGAAAAAACACCAAGGAATTCTATGATCTCAAGTTTCCAACTGACAATGTAGATGAAAATTCAGTGTAACACTATGCGAGTGAAGAAAGATAAAGCAGTACTCCCTCTGTAAACTAATATAAGATTGTTTAGATTACTACTTTAGTGATCTAAACGCTCTTATATTAGTTTACGGAGGGAGTACAACATAGTAGTCCACAAAAGTACAGTTTCATGCAGACACACTAATCAATCCAAAAAAGCATACTCCTACTCTCTATATATATTCCCCCCTGTTCAAAACTGAAAGGCTTGCCAATGGAGCACTACTAATTAAGAAGCATGCTGACTATAAACTTTGCTACATTCACGACTATCATTCCACATTGGTAACAAAGAAATTCTATGTATATTAGAGTACAATTATGCAAAAACTAAGCCTAAGATGACCAAAACTGTATATATCCCGGTTAAATTTTCCATCGGTTCACATAATACTTCAAGCATATAAAGCATAATATGTAGGCAGTAGCCTAGTTGACACCCAAAACTCAAGCTACATTTGACTGAGCATGCAAGTGATCATTTGCAGTCTTAATTATTCAACGGTAACAAAAAGAGTTGGTTACAAATAAATTCTATGTATAGCACAGAACATCATGCGCAAACTAAGCCTAAGATGACCAAGATTGTGTGCGTTCCGGTTAGATTTTCAAGCATATAAGCATAATACTTCAAGCATATAAGTAATATGTAGGCACAGTATGCTAGTTGACACCCAAAACTCAAGCTGCATTTGACTGAGTATGCAAGTAATCATTTGCAGATTTAATTCTTCAGCAACAACAAAAATATCAGAAGTTCCCAAAATAGCTGCCAGCGGAAGCATGCAAAAGAAACAACAACATATAGAGCAATGGCTATGTGCTCAAGATTACAGTAGACAAGATCCCACAACTAACTGAACACACAAGACACAACACAGCAAGCAGCACACATTGCAATCGCATCTCTGGAAATGAAACAGAGCTTGCAAAATTAACTTCCGAAAACATAGCCAAGTAGGCAAAGAGAGCCTTGGCTCAGTGGTTAGGCATGTGGTTGTGCAGCCTAACGACCCGAGTTCAATTCCTAGAATTGACAGGTGATGCACAAGGGTTTTCCCCCATTTATTGAGGATCAAGCTTGGTTTATGGTGAAACCACTTGTCAAAAAATATCTTGATACTCATTTAAAAAATTCTGAGGACCATGCTTATCTTGGTACTCATACTAAAATGGTCGTATGCATCCCTAGTTGATGGAGAGGCCGGGAAGTGAAATTCTCCCCCAATTTTAGGACTCGATAGCTGCCCCAGCCCCGTGTCGCCCCCCCGCGGGCGACCCGGGCGCCCAACCCTAGCCGCCGCCGAACCCAGCCCCCACCTCCTTCCTCTCCTCCCGCCGCCGCCGGCGGGCGCCGCCGGGCAAAGCCTGCGCGGTGCCGGCGGCGGCGGGATCTCGTTTCCTCGCCTGGAACAGGGGCCGCGGGGGGCTGCTTCTTCGGGCGTGGCAGCGGAGCTCGGCGGCCGGCGC
>NC_057814.1:105923244-105925560 GCF_018294505.1 Triticum aestivum | reverse complement strand
CGGGGAGTGCTCGTCGGTGAGGTAGGCCGGATCCCCTCGGCTGCGCGGGCAGCGAGGTCCCGGTGGGCACTGGTCATGGCGCGGGGAGGCCCCGGGCTCCCGTCGTCAGATCGGAGGCGATCTGGTCCGCTCGTGATGTATGACCTCCGGCCGGCCTGGATCTCCGGCGTGCACGCGCCTGCTGACGTTGTGGCTGGTTCGGAGGTGGCGGCAGGGTGCTTGGCCGGGGGAAACCCTTGGCCGCCGGTGGCGGTCACGGCGTCGATGGCGTCCCGGACGCCATTCGCTCCTTGGTGGCGGCGCCGAGGCTAAACCTCCCCTGCCTTCCCCCTTCCCCTGCTCTCGGGTGAAAACCCTAGCCCCGGTGGTTAAGCGGCGGCGGCGCCACAGCGTCGTCACCTTCTTGAAGGCGCCGACTTGGGCATGGGGATGCTGGGCGTGCATGGCGAGATTGTCTGGATCCTGGTGGCGGCCCGTCTGATCTACCGCGTCGCAGCTCCGGGCATGTCTCGTGACTGCGGTGCTTATCTTCCGGCCGTGTCTCCGACGGCGACCTCGCCCTTCCTCACCTTGTACTTGCCATGGTGGAGCGGTACTTCATCTCACTCATTGATGGCGGCGGAGTTCGGCGGCATGGCGCTGTGGAGGCTCGGCGTCCGATGCGCGGAGATGGACTCGCGCAGGAGGAGGTAGCTGTCTGGCGTCATGGTGACGTCGATGGCAGAAGTGGCCTTCACAAGGTAGAAGACTTAATATAATCTGAAGACGGACCTGTGGAAGATGGCGGCGACGACACAAGAGTGCGTCTGACCGGATTGTGCCCCAGACCCGGTATGTGGCTCGGCTGGGGCTTCCGGCTTTTGATGTTAGGTTTAGGTGAGTGGTTTGGGTAGTGGCCCAGTTAGCATCCCTTCATCATATGGATAAGAGTAGCGGCATATGTTGCCAAGATGGTGGATTCAGGTATATTGTTTGTAATACTTTGTAAGGTCCTCGAGAATAATTAATAAAGTGGCCGTATGCATCTCCCAGATGCAGAGGCCGGGGGTCATCCTCCTTTTCTAAAAAAAAAAAGTAGTGCTATTCGATTCCATTACCAAGCCAGCCAGAATCACAACGTTCGCACATATGTATGCGTCTAACATCTCTGAAGAAACTCATCAGATAGACAAAACAGCGTTCGTACGCTGAACGAACGAATCGCAGGTAGGTATAGTCTCGATCGGAATCAAAGAACTGGAAAAGCAGGTAACATCGATCCAACAGAACCTGCAGGGGACGAACAAGCTAGACGAGAGAACCGAGACACTTACTACTGGAGTTGATGTTGATCTACCTAACTACGAGACTTGGGCGATGGAGAGCTTGGCGTTGTCGAGTCGATCATGGAGGCGGAGGATGCTGGCCGCCGGTGATGTTGAGCACGGCCTGCTCCACCAGCATCAAGGTGTCTTGCATGTCGAGCAGCTCTACCAGCACGTCGTCGACCGCGTCGATGGTCTGCTGCAGCCTCAGCGCCGCCGTCGGCATGTGCGGCCCGGCCCCGGGTCGCACCCGCGACGCGGGCATGATCCCGCAGAGACCGACGGCGTGGTCAGCCGCAAGGCTCCTGTCGACGGCGAAGTTCAGCCTCTGCAGCGCCCTCCTTGCCCGGGCGTCGGCCTGGTGGTGGTTAAAGAATCAGAGATTGTACGCGATTCGGCCGCGGGGGAAGGCATAGAGACCGAGAGTCGCGGCGTAGGCCCAGAAGTGGTACGCGGCACCGGCGTGGGCGACGTGGACGAGGTACCTGAGCTCGCGACTGGCCTCCTGGAGTGGCCCGCCCTCCGGGGGCGGGTTGTAGAAGGTGTCGTGGACGAGGGCCCTGGCGGCGTCGGTGACAGCCGCGAGCGGCCCGGGCCAGTTGAAGAGGCTGTCGACGAAGTTGGCGGCGGGCCCGACGAGGAGCGGATTCATGCCACGGGACACGTCCTCGAGCAAGTCGGTGTAGATGGTCTCCGCTGCTTCGATGGACTCCTGTTCCTGGAGCAGCACCGCCTCGACCTCGACGAGCGTCACGCGGGCGGTCCGGCAGCGGGGGAGGACGTAGTTCTCCAACCCGTTGGCGACGCGGTGCCTGTAGTGCGCCGCCCACTGCAGCCTCCTCGCCATCCACTGCGCCAGGTGCAACGCATGCGGATCCGGAGCCGGAACCTCTTGCACCCCCTCCTCCTCCTCCATCAACGGCGGCGGCTGCATCCCCTCCTCCTCCTCCACCAGCGGCGGCGGCTGCACCACCGCCACCTCCTCCTCCTCCACCAACGGCGGGGGCTGCAC
>NC_057814.1:105921158-105922734 GCF_018294505.1 Triticum aestivum | reverse complement strand
CTCCTCCTCCACCAGCGGTGGCGGCTGCACCACCGCTACCTCCTCCTCCTCCACCAGCGGCGGCGGGTGCACCACCACCTCCTCCTCCTCCACCACCATCGGCGGTGGCTGCAGCGCCACCTCCTCCTCCTCCTCCACCAGCGGCGGCGGGTGCACCTGCACCCCCTCCTCGTCGACCACCAGGACCGGCGGCGGCGGCATCACCACACCCTCCTCTTCCATCTCTCTCTCTCTCTTGCGGCGTGTGTTATGCTGCGTGGGATATTCGTTCCGCGGGTGAATGAGGCGAGAGAGAGGGGAATTTATAGACGGGCACCGCACGGAAAACGTTCACACCGTCTTACGGCGGTTACTTGGGCTTGCTTGCGCGGGAAGTCGCCGAATTTACAGCCGAACTGTCTCACTGACAAGGAGCGCCCACCTTCCCATCCTGTGGTTTTTTACCTCATCCCACGCTTGTCGCCACCCACACAGGTAGTTTCTGTGGACGGCCGGGGTGAAAAATCCGTTACGGAGTGGGGGGCACAGCTCTCTGCGCACTGGACGGGAATCTCCTGCGGCGCGAGAAGGCGAGATATTCCTCGAGTCTGACTCTCTCTCGCTGACGCGTGGACCGGCGGCAGGAGGACCCACCTGTCATGCTCTCACTTGCTCTGCACAAGCAGTCTGGAAAGTTGGTTAATTCGGCTGATTTTACTTGCGTACGTCATGACCACTTGCACTACCTTTACAGCTGGCATAAGCTAACGTGCTCATCTTGTTTTTCTTTCTGACGAGAAAAATGTGGTGTGCTGTTAATGTTTGATCATCTCCGTTCCCAGGTTGATGACACAATTAGCGCTAGTACGAGTACAACACTGCCCCAGATAGCACGTAAGTATGACAGAAGTGTAGACATTGATTCATAATATGAGGTCTAACAGGATGTCTTTTGTACAATTGCAAACAATAGAAGGTTTTCCATGTAGCGTTTGCATGGAATGAAGGGGAATGTGCGACACAACATAAAAAATAAATGCACAATCTAATCCCAAGAACTGTACGGAATTTGGTTCAGTCGATTTTCACGTGAAAGAAGGAAAGAAGGAACCACTAATGGGAAGGCAAGAGCTCGCCGGAAAAGCACTCTAGGTCTATCTTAGGGCGCGTGCTACAAATCAGCCGGCTGATTTGTTGGAAAAAGTAAACCGCCTCGATAGCCGTTGGATCAACCCGCGCTTAGCCGTCATATCCCGCAAGCACTTAACCATACGCGATGCGCTTCGAGCCGAACGACCGTTGCAACACAATGTCTGTTGCAACGCAACATACCCCCGCAGACAGACTCCCACCTGATCCCCACAAATCGCGCAACAGTAGCGACGACCATGCCACAGTCTGCCCACCATCCATCGTCGTTCTGCCGCTATAGCACCGCTGGTAGTGAACCAGCCACCCCCTCCCCCTCCTCCATCCACCCCAACTCGAAAGCTCGCCTGTCCTGCTTCGATCCAATGGCGCACATCACTAGGGACATGTTTGCCTCCGACTACAATTGAAGCTCTGGTGGCTCTGTTGCATCCTGGTGGACTGATCC
>NC_057814.1:105918625-105920820 GCF_018294505.1 Triticum aestivum | reverse complement strand
GCTGCAAATTGGCTCAGATCTCTGCGAAACCCTAACAATTTAGTTGGAGCAAAATTGAGTGTTGCAAATGAGCATTGAGTGATTCTGAACATTCAAAAATGAGCTTGGATAAATACACCATGATACATGGGGGGTGTGCATGTACACTTGCTAAATTTTTACTGAAAAAACAGAGTAGTAATGTTGATTTGAACCATAGTTTCAGAGATTGCAACAAAAAAATCAAAAAGGATTGTTGAGCTGTGATCGCACAAGCTACTGTCTAGTATTTTTTTATTGAATTTAGTACTCCCTCCATTCCACAATGTAGTGCGCCTGTGCTTCTCGAGATTCAAGTTTGACCGTAAATTGAACTACCGAGACCGACTGCGGCGGGAGCAAAAATTATACCACTGAATTCATATTTTCGTTATGAATTTAGTGATATAATTTTTGTCCCCGCCGCAATCGGTCTCGTTGGTTAAATTTACGGTCAAAGTTGGATCTTGGGAAGCGCGGGCGCACTACATTGTGGAACGGAGGGAGTACAAAATACAACCTAGAAAAAATGGGTTATGAAGTGTTGCATTTGAAAAAAAAGCATTCTCTTGAAAAAATGAAGTTAATATGTAGCACCATCGTGTTTAAGTTAATATGTAGCTTATGAAACTGATTAGTGCTGAAAAAATGATTATGAAATTGAACTTAAATTACTAAGTCATATGAAGCATACTTGCATCCCAGAAAAATGAATTCTCATGCAGAACTCTTTTGTTACTTTCTGCATTTACATGCTACTGGTTGGACTATAATTTGCATTCCAAAGTTTGTATTCATGTTATGAAGCGTCGCTTGTCTTATGGACCAGCTAATAACTTTTGTTTCAACTGTTGATAGGCTGTCCACAGTGGTACAAGAGGTGAGGAGAGGTACATTGAACATCAATTTGCAGCAAACTTTGGAACGACTTCAGCAGGTGCAATGTATGATGATGAAGAAGGTGATGAGATTTCATCTCAACCACTTGCACCCTTTGTTGGGATGGAATTTGACTCTGTTGATGATGCCAAGCAGTTCTACAACGACTATGCATCCAAGATGGGCTTTGGCATACGCATATCTGCTTCCAAGAACATCCAAAAGAAAGGGCCTGCAATACTAATCAAGAGGGTGTTCCAATGTGTCCATGCTGGGAAGCCAGAGAGTAAGAGTGATACGAGCAGTGCTTCGGAAGCAATCTCAACGGAACAACACTCATCAAGCAGAGAGACTTGGTTCGAAATGGATGTCACAAACAAGCGTCAGAAAAATATATTGATGCGTCATGAATGCAAAGCACACTTGATAGTTGGGCTGAGGGGCAATAAATGGGTTGTTTCATATTTTGTTGCCGGCGACGGGACAACGCAGGCGATCGACAGCGATGAGGACAGGGACGGGAAGGCACTAGGTGAACCACACCTACACATATGCAAACTAAGATGTTAATTTGAGCTCATATTGCATATAAATCAAACATTACTAGAAAAAACCTTATACACAGAACTTTAGCAGTAGCGCTTATTAAAAAAGCACACTAGTGCTAACTAGCAGTAGCGCGTTGGCGAAAACCGCGCTACAGTTATATTTGTAGCAGTAGCGTGTCTGAAGATAAAGACGCTAGTGCTACTACTAAAATTCCCACTGGTAAGCCGATAGAGTACACATAGTAGTAGCGATCTAATAGAAACAGCGCTACCGCTACTTGTTTTGTAGCAGCGCGTTTACGTAGAAAGGCGCTACCGGTAACTAAAATAAAATTAAATGGAAAGAAAATAGAAAAGTAAATAAAAATAAAAGAAATAGAAAAAGGAGAAAGAAAAAAATAAAATATAAAGAAAAATAAATGAAGAAGGAAAAAAAGAGAGAAAGTAATAGCAGTAGCGCATCTTCGGAAACGCGCTATAGCTAACTTAGCAGTAGCGCACTTCCTGGAACGCGCTACTGCTACTTTCGACTTAACCGCACGGTTCGTTCTTCCCCACGGCCACTTTCCCCAAATCCCAACTCCTCCGCTGTCGCCGCCGTCGTCGTGCTGCATCGCCGCCCTCCGCCGCGCGCTCTCCCGTCGCTCTCCGCACACCCTCGACGCCGCCCCCGACCCCGGATTTGACGCCGCCCTGACCCCGACCTCGACGCCGCCCCCGACCCCGACCTCGACACTGCCCCCGACCCCG
>NC_057814.1:105913832-105918366 GCF_018294505.1 Triticum aestivum | reverse complement strand
CTCCGCCGCGCGCCCGAGCCCCGACCCCGACCTCGACGCCGCCTGCCCCTCCCTCGCCGCAGGCACCCGAGGTGAGCACACCTCCTCCTCCTCCTCCCCTACCTTTGCCTAGGGTTCTTCAAATTTTAGATTGCATCAAATTAGTTAGGGTTCATCAAATTAGATGGTAATTAGGGCAGTAGTTCCTAGGTACTAATTAGTTAGTAAGAATTAGGGCAGTAGTGTTTAATAGAATTAGTAATAAATTTAATAGAACTAGTTGAACTAGTTTTTTTAGTAAGAACTAGTTGAATTAATAGAACAAGTGTATTTTTAGTAAGAAAATTAATATAACTAGTTGAACTAGTTTATTTTTAGTAAGAACTAATTGATTTTTATTTATAGTAAGTTTATTTTTAGTAAGAACTAGTTGAATTAATAAAACTAGTTGAACCTGTCACATTTGTTGTTATTTTTTTAGTTAAATCAATTACTCCCGCATCGACGTCGACGATGCCTATCTCGCATCCTCGTCGTCAACTCGGCGAAGGACACCTGCTTGACCAGATGGGCCATGTCCGGGACTGGGCTTCGCCGGGCTGGTATTGGGAGGCGCTACCTACCGGGGGGTGCAGTTTGGTGAGGAGCCAGCCCGTCGTTGACCCGAACCTTCGTTGGTGGCGGTCGCGTGGGCCAGTGACGGTCCAGAGGCTTGAGGACCCCGCGGATGTGGTACGTCACCGTGTCAGCGAGGAGGACGCGCACGTCCGTCGCTACTTGGTTGCGTTGGAGCACAGGTTCTCCAATACCTGGCAGGTTCTCCAGGGATCTGTTGGGGAACGTAGTAATTTCAAAAAAAATTCTACGCACACGCAAGATCATGGTGATGCATAGCAACGAGAGGGGAGAGTGTTGTCTATCTACCCTTGTAGACCGTAAGCGGAAGCGTTATGACAACGCGGTTGATGTAGTCGTACGTCTTCACGATCGACCGATCCTAGCACCGAAAGTACGGCACCTCCGCGATCTGCACACGTTCGGCTCGATGAAATCCCACGAACTCACGATCTAGCAGAGTGTCGAGGGAGAGCTTCGTCAGCACGACGGCGTGATGACGGTGATGATGAAGCTACCGGCGCAGGGCTTTGCCTAAGCACTGCAACGATATGACCGAGGTGGATTATGGTGGAGGGGGGCACCGCACACGGCTAAGAGATCAATGATCAACTTGTGTGTCTATGGGGTGCCCCCCTCCCCCGTATATAAAGAAGTGGAGGAGGGGAGGGGCCGACCCTCTCTATGGCGCGCCCTAGGGGAGTCCTACTCCCACCGGGAGTAGGATTCCCCCCGTCCCTAGTTGGAGTAGGAGAGGAAGGGAAGGAGGAGTAGGAGAGAAGGAAAGCCCCCCCAAACCTATTCCAATTCGGCCTCCTGCCCAAGGGGGCGCACCAGCCCCTTGTGGGCTGGTGTGCTTCCTTCTTATGGCCCATAAGGCCCATAACTTCTCCCGGTGAATTCCGGTAACCTCCCGGTACTCCGGTAAATGCCCGAACTCACCCGGAACCATTCCGATGTCCAAACATAGCCTTCCAATATATCGATCTTTACGTCTCGACCATTTCGAGACTCCTCGTCATGTCTGTGATCTCATCCGGGACTCCGAAAAACCTTCGGTACATCAAATCACATAAACTCATAATACCGATCGTCACCAAACGTTAAGCGTGCGGACCCTATGGGTTCGAGAACTATGTAGACATGACCGAGACTCATCTCCGGTCAATAACCAATAGCGGAACCTGGATGCTCATATTGGCTCCTACATATTCTACGAAGATCTTTATCGGTCAAACTGCATAACAACATACTTTGTTGCCTTTGTCATCGGTATGTTACTTGCCCGAGATTCGATCGTCGGTATCTCAATACCTAGTTCAATCTTGTTACCGGCAAGTCTATTTACTCGTTCTGTAATGCATCATCCCGCAACTAACACATTAGTCACATTGCTTGCAAGGCTTATAGTGATGTGCATTACGGAGAGGGCCCAGAGATACCTCTCCGACAATCGGAGTGACAAATCCTAATCTCGATCTATGCCAACTCAACAAGTATCATCAGAGACACCTGTAGAGCACCTTTATAATCACCCAGTTATGTTGTGACGTTTGGTAGCACACAAAGTGTTCCTCCGGTATTCGGGAGTTGCATAATCTCATAGTCATAGGAACATGCATAAATCATGAAGAAAGCAATAGCAACATACTAAACGATCAAGTGCTAAGCTAACGGAATGGGTCAAGTCAATCACACCATTCTCTAATGATGTGATCCCGTTAATCAAATGACAACTCATGTCTATGGCTAGGAAACTTAACCATCTTTGATTCAACGAGCTAGTCAAGTAGAGGCATACTAGTGACAATCTGTTTGTCTATGTATTCACACATGTATTAAGTTTCCGGTTAATAGAATTCTAGCATGAATAATAAACATTTATCATGATATAAGGAAAGATAAATAACAACTTTATTATTGCCTCTAGGTCATATTTCCTTCAGGATCTCACTGGAGCTATGATCCTGTGATGCTTCCTTCTCTTTGGGTGTCCACCACCCGCGCCGATACCCGTCGTTCGCTAGGGTTTTAGTTGTATTAGTGATGTTATATGTATGATACTATTCGGGATGTATTAGTGATAATATTCGACAATGTACGGACACAAGAGATGATTTACTTTTCCTTATTAAATGCATGCTAATTAGAATACTTATTTATTTTACGATTTGATTTTGCTTATTGAATGCATGCTAATAAGATATTTTGAATTGTTTTTTCTCATATTTTCAACCATTGAAATGCAATGACCATCAAGTTTGAATGCTCATATGATGTAGATAATAAAAACATGTATATCTTGTGTTGCTCAAATAGGATATGTGCTTACCCAAGTGGCCGGTCGTGTTTGCAGGTTACACCTCCGAGTGGCCTATGTTTTGCCGGAGTGCTGATTCATTTCTGTTCCGGAAAATTTCAGGCGCTCGATATGTCCTATTTTAGCAAAGGTCATGCCGGATTTTTCCGTGAATTTTGGCATGACTTGTGCTAGAATATGTAGGAAATATCGAGTGCCCCGGATTTGTGTGTTGAGTATCCTGGTAGATGCCTTCGATCGATTTTCAATTAATGTTTCAACCATGAACATAGGAAATGTCTGACGACGAAAATGATTTCGGTATTTGCGAATACTACGAAGATGAGCGCGGCCTGTGCAACAGAATCTTCCTAGATGATTGCTACCTCTTGAGCACTGCGTTGGTTTTCCCTTGAAGAGGAAAGGGTGATGCAGCAAAGTAGCGTAAGTATTTCCCTCAGTTTTGTGAACCAAGGTATCAATCCAGTAGGAGGCTACGCGCGAGTCCCTCGCACCTACACAAAATAAATAAATCCTCGCAACCAACGCGATAAGGGGTTGTCAATCCCTTCACGGTCACTTACGAGAGTGAGATCTGATAGATATGATAGGATAATATTTTTGGTATTTTTATGATAAAGATGCAAAGTAAAATAAAAGCAAAGTAAAAAGCAAATGAAATAACTAAGTGTTGGAAGATTAATATGATGAAGATAGACCCGGGGGCCATAGGTTTCACTAGTGGCTTCTCTCAAGAGCATAAGTATTTTACGGTGGGTGAACAAATTATTGTTAAGCAATTGACAGAATTGAGCATAGTTATGAGAATATATAGGTATGATCATGTATATAGGCATCACGTCCGAGACAAGTAGACCGACTCCTGCCTGCATCTACTACTATTACTTCACTCATCGACCGCTATCCAGCATGCATCTAGAGTATTAAGTTCATGAAAACAGAGTAACGCCTTAAGCAAGATGCCATGATGTAGAGCGATAAATTCATGCAATATGATAAAAAACCCATCTTGTTATCCTCGATGGCAACAATACAATACGTGCCTTGCTGCCCCTACTGTCACTGGGAAAGGACACCGCAAGATTGAACCCAAAGCTAAGCACTTCTCCCATTGCAAGAAAGATCAATCTAGTAGGCCAAACCAAACTGATAATTCGAAGAGACTTGCAAAGATAACCAATCATACATAAAAGAATTCAGAGAAGATTCAAATATTGTTCATAGATAATCTTGATCATAAACCCACAATTCATCGGTCTCAACAAACACACCGCAAAAAGAAGATTATATCGATTAGATCTCCACGAGAGAGGGGGAGAACATTGTATTGAGATCATAAAAGAGAGAAGAAGCCATCTAGCTACTAACTATGGACCCGAAGGTCTGAAGCAAACTACTCACACTTCATCAGAGAGGCTACGTTGTTGATGTAGAAGCCCTCTGTGATCGATGCCCCCTCCGGCGGAGCTCCGGAACAGGCCCCAAGATGGGATCTCGTGCGTACAGAAGGTTGCGGCGGTGGAATTAGGTTTTTTGGCTCCGTATCTGATCGATTGGGGGTATGTAGGTATATATACAAGGAAGGAGTACGTCGGTGGAGCAACAGGGGGCCCACGAGGG
>NC_057814.1:105907567-105913569 GCF_018294505.1 Triticum aestivum | reverse complement strand
TAGGCGCGCCCCCTACCTCGTGGCCTCCTCTTTTGTTTCTTGACGTAGGGTCCAAGTCTCCCGGATCATATTCTTCCTATAAATCACGTTCCCGAAGGTTTCATTCCGCTTGGACTCCGTTTGGTATTCATTTTCTGCGAAACTCTGAAATAGGCAAAAAACAGCAATTCTGGGCTGGGCCTCCGGTTAATAGGTTAGTCCCAAAAATAATATAAAAGTGAATAATAAAGCCCAATAATATCCAAAATAGTAGATAATATAGCATGGAGCAATAAAAAATTATAGATACGTTGGAGACGTATCAAGCATCCCCAAGCTTAATTCCTGCTCGTCCTCGAGTAGGTAAATGATAAAAAACAGAATTTTTGATGCGGAGTGCTACTTGGCATAATTTCAATCACTACTAGAAAAAAGGCTGTTAGTGGCGCACCGGTTTTTGCTATTAATGGCGCACTATAGATGCGCCACTATTAACACGCCACTAGTAATTGTTAGTAATGGCGCACCTTTGATGCGCCATTAGTAATCCAAATACCAGTGGCGCACCACATGGTGCGCCACTACTAACCCTTAGGTGCTCCACTGGTATTCCCTCCAGGTGCACCACTAATAGCCTTATAGGTGCGCCACTAGTAATAATGGAAGGTGCGCCACTAATAAGGGCTTAAATGCGGCACTAGTAATGTATTTGGAAAACAAAAAATCCAAATTTATAGAAAACAATCTATAAGGAAAAATAATTTAAAAACAAAAAATGAAATAGAATCATAATTTTTATTATAGTAAGTATATTACAATGTCTTTACAAGTATCCAATAAAAGGAAAATTGCAAGGAAATAAAAGAAAATCCTAAAACTAATCTTCTAGTAATCTTTTCTTCTTTTTCTTCACTTTATCCCTGCAAAATGTAACAAAATAAACAGAAAGACAAACAAACTATTTATAACATGTCAATACTGTCATTTTTTATGTAGAACTAGATATGAGCATATATTTCCAGAATTACATGGTGTGAATATTGTATGAGTAAGAATATAATGGAAATGAATTTTGATAGGAGCCCACTTTCGACGAATATAATCAGGGCATTTACCTTTTGATAATATTATTATACTATACTACCAGTATACTACTCCACTTGGATTTTTTAGATGAGCAGATCTGAGATAGACATCTGTTCAAGTGGCTATAGGTAGGCTTGAAGAATTCTCATCGGTTCAAGTGGCTACAGGTAGTCGCACAGCTGGAATCACTATACCATGACCAAAAAATAGAGGTCATTACATCTGCCGGGAAAACAAGCCATAGGAGGCAGAGCATCTGCCGGGAAACCCTTTTGCCGGCAGATACAAACCGCCCTTGAAAGTCCTGTCGGGGAAACAATTTCCCGGCAGTTACGGTAAACCCCGACAGACACTCTGCCCTTCATGTTCTTACCATTACCGGCAGTTGTCAGTATTACCGGCGTATAGCTTTTCCCCGGCGGGCTGACAATTGAGGGCAGATGGAAGATTTCCCGGCAGTCAGTCTGCCTGTATTTTTCTTCACTGCGACCACACAGAATCTCCCATATTGTATACATGTATTTCAACAACTATATATGATTTATCTCCAGTCCAATTTGTGCCATCTATATATAAAACACACATGCATATAGAGTAATAAAGATAGTATCACACTTTAGAGATAATACGTGTGCATAGACTAATTATGAGCAATTCATCATCCATACATAGGTTCATTAGTCCAGGACAACCAAAAGCTAGCACAAAGATCCATTATGTGTGCCTACATGCACACATAGGCATACAAGTCCAGTAACAGGACAGCCAAAAGCACAACATCCACCAGGTCTACATGCACACATGCGTACAGTCGTAGGTTCATAAGTCAAAGTATTACATCATCGACAAGCACAAAATATACAATCTGGTTTTAGGTGTAAACATATCCCAGCAGAAGATCCTTTTTGCTCACCAAACAAACCGCACTTTGCAAAGGCATTATGCTGATGACCTGTAAAAAAAAAGAAATGAACAAATAGATCAGCTCGGAAGAACAGATGTTCCAAACATATAAGTTGCATGGGCTCAAAAGGAAAATTGACACATCCAAATGAAAGAGACACATGTGTGCCACCCTGTACTTTGCATTCCACAAGGCATAGACAGAATGTGTGGATGTACTCATAAGAAAAGATTGTGCACTATGTATGGATTACCAGGAAGATCAATGTAACCAATCACTATAAATATATAACAATAGCCATCTTCTTTGGTGTAGTATAATTTTTCTTGATTGCTGTGAAGTAAATGGAACATTGAAACACTGCAGGCAGGGATCAATGACTAGCAATCCAGTGGCAATGCAAGATGTCTACCGTTCTGTTTTCTTGTACATGTTTGTTCTATGTAGTGTGCAGGGTCATACCCAAGAATAAAAGAGGGGCCAGTGCGAAATCAAAACTTAGGCCCTCAATGGCATTCAAAATTAGGAAGGCAAAACTTTATAATATATATCAAGTTGGCAGTGCAAATGTTTGAAGAACTACATCTTATCAAAAAGAAAACTAAGAAGCAAATATCATTCATAACGATGTCCATTTTTCGATCGGTGGCTTCCACACGCTCCCTTAAAAGTGCAGCCTCTTCCATAGCTTGTCGACATTCTTCCTCGGCCATTTGGAGCTTTGTTGATTTTAATTTTCTAGTTCCAGGCATGCGTAGATATGATGCACTTGGCCCCATGCCTATACAGCGAACATACCCATTCCTCTCCTTTCCAAATACATGCGAAAAAGATCACCTTGCTCTATGGTTTTCTCTAACAATTCTGGTTGTTCATTTGCTTTGTTCTCCAGCTCTTTCTACAAGGAGGAACCACAGAAATAAGTATCACTACAAATGGCTCTACTATATGAAAGTAATTATTATGTAGTACATACAATTTTTTGTGCCGCTGCCGTGTTGGAAGGAACTCCTTTTTTACTTGTGTGTGTTATAACAAATGCTTCATCCCTACGTGGGGGGTATCCATTCTTCTTATGCTACATTCAATTTATTATTCTATGAGCCAGCACATATTTAGATGGGTTAAAGAATTGTAGGAAACAGTAGCAAAAATGTACCTCTTCTTCGATAACACGTGCATGACTCTTGCTGCCAGTTGTATGAAACAAGGTCATCCCTTGGCGATTTAATTTCCCTATCTCACTACGTTGCTAAAGTAGAACAAACAATGATCATGATCAATAGTTAGATCTTTTCAAAAATGAACACTGGACAATGATCTTGCAGCATACCTTAGCTGCATCAGTCCTCCAATGGTCAATAAGCCATTTCCAGTCATCTTCATGAACTCTAGCATCACAATCAGCAAGGAGCTCCTCGTCGGTCTTTTCTTCATGAAAACACAAAGCCTTCAAATCTGACTTGAAATCTCTCCATTTCTTAGCAGCACTTCCCATGACCCAGTCTTGAACTCTTTCATCCACCTCATAGTACAACTGGTTATCAAGTTGCCAAAAATTCAACAATGAATTAGAGAATGAGACATAAGTCCATAAGAATTTTTTTTATATGTGCATCACAGAAGTTAGCTTCAAAGTATTCCACAATAAAAGCTTCTGTTTTGGCTCAACCAACCTCCAGTCAGGTTTGGCAAGTGATACTATCTCACTATTTTTAACTAGTGTGGCTATAAAATTTGCAAACTCGGTGGCATCATGCCATCTTGCATCTGTTGCACTCTTCTTTGATATGAACAACCGCTGAAGCCTCTTCTTTATTGGAAAATAACGAAGAACCTTTCTTGGTACTTGGTGTACACGTTTCCCATCAAGGCTCTTCTTTTCATATTTCCACCGAGATGTTTTGCATATAGGGCATTGGTCTGCATTTGCATATTGCTTTCGAACTAATATGCAATCATTCTCACATGCATGTATATTAACATAACCTAGTCCAAGGCATTTTATCATCTTCTTTGCTTCATTAAAGTTCTTAGGAAGTGGTGAGTCCCCTGGAAAGGCCTTATTAAGTAGCTCTAGCAATATGTTAAAACTCTTATCACTCCAACCCCCAAGAAATTTGGTGTGGAGTAATCTAACTACAAAGTGTAGCTTTGAGAAGCTTGTGCACCCAGGATAAAGTTGTTGGCCTGCATCATCTAATAATTGGTGAAAAGCTTCTATATCTGGATCACTTCCATCCTCCCTTAGGTCACCATCATTCCCACCACCGTCCCCAACTTCACCAAATTCATGTCCTATATCTTCAAGCATTTCTGGTATCTCATCAAGTACCTCAAATATGTCCTCATTTCCAACATCGTCATTTTGAAAATCATCACGCTCACACCGTTGTGGAAGGCATGACGGTCCCTCCCCGTGATATAACCATTTCTTATACCCTTCCAGGAACCCATCGCATACTAAGTGCTCAAAGACAACACTAGATTCCTTCCATGCATAGTTCACACAGATTTTACAAGGACATAATATCTTGCTCCCTCTAGCTGAATTGGTAAATGCAAATTGTATAAATTGTTTGACCCCTTCAATATACGTTTTTGTGTGCCTACAATTATTGATTCGTCAAAAGATAACCCTTCGATAATAGTATATAAAGTGACAAATGTGTGCATGTTAATGTTGTACCTAGCATGATTCATCCAACTCTTGTCCATCATGGTTTGATTGTACTAAATTTCAACCCTTGCCTAAATATCACAAGCCAACACAAATCAATGAATTAGGCTATAAATCATAATTACAAACCAAAGTAACCTTCAAGGGTCTCAAAATATAGTCTAATGAAACCATGCAACGATAGAAACAAATTGCAAGCTATTCGAAATATAGGAAAACAATACCACACAATCATAAAACAAATCAAGTCTTCAATTATGTGCAAGAATCTCACCAAAATCTGCAAGTGGCACATGTCCTGTATTGATGGCCGCAGCTTGATACTTCTTCACTTGCCAACCTAGACCTTAAAACTTGTCTTTCAAATTCAGTTTTGGCTGGTCATCCTGGAAAGCATCAAAAGATAGTTAACAATGTACAACAACAGTTCAAATTTGAACAAGTTCTCAATGTACAGCAGCATAAATTTGAATAAGTTGCTACAGACCAAAGCCTCATGCAAAGTACCGACATACGTATTAAATTAAAGTCTCAAAAACAACAGCGGTCATCTTTACATAATTTAGTTGTGAAGTACTAACTCGAACATATCTGTCAAATTGTATCCTGTAGTCAAGGAGACTTTGCATACAAGCAAAAGTATGAATAATTATAATCAATTTGACTCCGAAGATAAAAAACCTTTATCAACTTATCACACACAGCTATTGGACTCACTCATTACAATCGCAGCACAACAAAATGACAAACAAATTTCGAAACTTTAGATGCATAACCCTGCAGAACAACCAAAAAATTCATATCACTTCTCCTACTCAAATTTGCTACCTCTCCAGAACAAATTCATTGCATATCTCAACATACAAGGTTTGATAATTTGAAGTTACATCACTGAAACTACCAGATCTGTACCTTTTAGATTTGAGGGAGCACAAAAAAGGTAGATGGTGATGCTGCGGATCACTCTGCTGCTACTTCAAGTGGCCTTGTCTGATGGTTTGTGAGGGGTGAGAGGAAACGACCAGCAGCTCGAGAAGAAGCTACAGAAGAGGCCCCAGGGGAGGGGATGCAGAGTGTACGGCGCTCAACGGAGGCGTGAATGACGTGGCGATGGGGAATGCGACCCTGGTTGGGGGTGTGGACCAGTGGATGGGGGATACAGGAGCACGGCGCTGTGGATGGGGGATCGATGCCGGGGCACGGCGCTCTGGATGCGGTATGCAGGGGAGATGGCGCTGGGCGGCAGCGTGTGTGACAGAAGGAGCGTCGGCGCTGCGAGGGGGAGACAGCGTTGTGCTGCGTCCTAGGTGATGAAGGGGCGGCGACGCTGTGGATGGTGGCGGCGGTGCTGGC
>NC_057814.1:105898032-105907154 GCF_018294505.1 Triticum aestivum | reverse complement strand
CGGCGGCGGTGCTGGACGGGGAGGTGGGGGTGGCGGCGGCGGCACTGGGCGGGGAGGTGGGGGTGTCGGCGGCGGCGGCGCTAGGCGGGGAGGTAGGGCGGTGGCTAGGGTTGGCAGCGTCGATTTGTTAGTGCAGCAGTTGAGCTATGGAGAATGCAGAGGGAGGGGCAGAAGTGGGAAAGAAAAGGGCCACGGTGGGCTTCGAGTGAGTTCTTTTTTTTCTTCTCCCGCTTGTGCCTCGCGTGCTTTTTTGGGCCTAAATTTTATCCTCCCCGCCAACGTGGTTTGGGGCAGGCCTTTCGCCCCTATTTGCTCAGGGCAGTTACACTGACCGTAAAGAGGCCGGCAGTTGGGCCTCCCTTTTAAGCTAAACATTCCCGGCAGATATGATGACCCACAAAGCCTTACCCGGCATATAGATTTTAGCAGGCAGTTAATTGCCCCCATTTCTTAATCATTCCCGGCAGTTAATTGCCCTTAAACTTTGGTCGTGTTATAGTGAATATAGACTACTAGTACTATTTGAAAAGAAAAGAAGAGCAAATCTGAACGTACTAGTCAGATCCGATCACATTGAGCTAGAAAGAAAATTCATCAGGAAATAGATGGCCGGCGACTTACTTCCAGACGTTGAGGATCTCGTTGTGCCCGGCGAAGATGCTGCGGAGCGCGTCGTGGACGGACTGCTCACAGCGATAGCTGCCGCAGATGAACTCGTTGTCCTGCAGGTAGTCCAGCAGCCAGGAATTAAAGATAGGGGGGCTAGAACTGAAAGAACTAACATCTTAGAAAGCAACAGGAGATAATTCATATATGCAAAATACATATGAAGTGGTCTTCACCAAATTTGTTGAAACATGAACGAAATGTTTTAGCAGTACCAATGATACATGTCAAATTAATTGTTCCTGTCATGACAATGTAAAAGTAGTACTTGCATGCCAATGAACACTTGCTAGTGTCAGATTCTATGAGGTTCAGGACATATGTAATTGTGCCAAGTTCACTTGTAATGCCATTATTCATGATCTGAACTTTATCCTCCACAAAATAAAATAACAGTTAATCCATGCGAATGAACTTAATTTTGAAGCTACTGTTAATTTATAAACTGAATATAAAGTGAGTTTATAAATTCAGAAACAGAAAATTCAGTTAGGCTACTGTTAACTGAATTTTGGAGTGTATACTTAACAAAGGCTTCATTTGAATGTATAGTCAAATTAAAAAAATGTGTTCATGGGGCAGCAGCACTAAGAACTGAAAGAAAAAGGTGCAGAAAAAAGCTACTGAAAAACAATATCAGAAGTAGTGCATACGCTGTTGAGGCGCTGACTGAACCATTGATAATACTACCGGCATTGTCATGTTTTCAATGCTACAACCTACTTATCAATCTTACCAGAATAGCTCTGATATTTCATAGTACTGCATATGTGCATAAGATTCTATCATTAAAGGGAATAGACTGTGAATGCACACTGACTGACCTGCAAATCTTTCATTTTGATGCCAGCGGCAATGGAGACCAGAAGCTTTTCTTCAGACAACAAGGGCTTGAGCTCAACCAGAACCTGCTTCACTGCAATTTCATATGTGGATAATCTCATAAGCGTGCAAAACAAAAGCCCAAATCGTTAAATCTGAGGCGTCGGCGATTGCTTTCAGGGACTAAGCAAATACTATCTGGAGAAGAAACGCATCAGTGATTGATTGCCTTGAGGGGATAATGATACGAGTTTGTACACTTACCAATCTGGGGCTTGACGGAGATGGTGATCACATCGCTGTCGTCGACAACCTACGACGAGAAGGAAAAACATCACGTGAGATACGGAGTGGCTGTCAAGCGTGAACACGTGACAGATAGACAGAGATGCTTGGCTGCTTCGAGCGGAGTGAGGGAAGGCGGGGTGAATCAGATGTGGGGAGGAGCAGGAGGCCGGCGGACCGACCTGAGCGTTGGATGCGAGGATGGTGGCGCCAAGGGAGGCGAAGGCGGCGCCGCGCTCAGGCCGGCGGTGGGGCGCGGTGCGGACGGCGGAGGCCGGGAGGACGCCCGACGCCGCGACGCCGCGCGCGATGCTCTCGGCCAGGTTCCCCACGCCGACGAAGCCCATGTGGAACGCGTCGCCGCCGCTCGCGGGGGCGGGGGCGGGCGCGGTGGGCTGGGGAGGCGCGGCCACCATTGCGAGGAGAGGGGAGAGAGGGGCGCGGAGGCTGGAGAGTGGTGAGGCTCCGCACTGGGAAGCACCTTGGCGGAGACCGCTCGGGAGGCGGGCCGGGCCGAAGGGAGCAGCCGCCGCAGGGACCCTCCGCCACGGCGGGGCGGCGCCGTCGAGGCGGGAGACGGCGGGCGGAGCCTGGCTGAGACCTCCATCGGCAGGCAAGCGCTCCGGTTCGTGGGGAATTTTCACCTCGCCTCCGTCGCCAGTGGGGGTGGGGGAGAATAAGAGGGAGGCGGAGCTCCTCGGATTGCTAGTCGTGGAAGGTGGCTCGCTGTGGTCGGGAGGGAGAGGAAGAGGCGGGCGGCCCGGGCTTCCCGATCTAGATCGAAGTCGAGGGAGGTGGGTGGGTGTGTCAGGAGGAAGGGGAGGGGAGAGAACGTGACTAGAGGGAGGGGATAAGGGGTGATAGCAATGGTGCACTGATAGGGGGTGCGCCATACGTATAGATAGCAATGGCGCATCTCTTACTGGTGCACCATTACTAGTTAAAACTAGTAATGACGCACTTTCCTCTTGTGCGCCACTGCTAAGTCTGGGGAGAGGTGTGGGGCCAGGACAAAACTAGTAATGCCGCACCACACACTAGGTGCACCATTAGTAATATGGCCACTAATGGCGCACCCATATCTGGTGCGCCACTGCTATATAGCAGTGGCGCACCACATACATGGTGCGCCATTAATGTCCATATTAGCTATAGCCATTTTTCTAGTAGTGAATGTAATTCTTCTTAATTGTGGTATGGATATTCAGATCCGAAAGATTCAAGACAAAAGTTTAATATTGACATAAAAATAATAATACTTCAAGCATACTAACAAAGCAATTATGTCTTCTCAAAATAACATGGCCAAAGAAAGTTATCCCTACAAAATCATATAGTCTGGCTATGCTCTATCTTCACCACACAAAGTATTTGACGTTCTCAAACTTTTTCAATCTTCACGCAATACATGAGCGTGAGCCATGGACATAGCACTTTATGTGGAATAGAATGGTGGTTGTGGAGAAGACAAAAAGGAGAAGATAGTCTCACATCAACTAGGCGTATTAACGGGCTATGGAGATGCCCATCAATAGATATCAATGGGAGTGAGTAGGGATTGCTATGCAACAGATGCACTTAGAGCTATAAGTATATGAAAGCTCAACAAAAAAAACTAAGTGGGTGTGCATCCAACTCGCTTGCTCACGAAGACCTAGGGCATTTTGAGGAAGCCCATCATTGGAATATACAAGCCAAGTTCTATAATGAAAAATTCCCACTAGTATATGAAAGTGACAAAATGAGAGACTCTCTATCATGAAGATCATGGTGCTACTTTGAAGCACAAGTGTGGTAAAAGGATAGTAACATTGTCCCTTCTCTCTTTTTCTCTCATTCATTTTTTTGGGCCTTTTCTCTTTTTTATGGCCTCTTTTTTTTCGTCCGGAGTCTCATCCCGACTTGTGGAGGAATCATGGTCTCCATCATCCTTTCCTCACTTGGGACAATGCTCTAAAAATGAAGATCATCACACTTTTATTTTCTTACAACTCAACAATTACAACTCGGTACTTAGAACAAAATATGACTCTATATGAATGCCTCCGGCGGTGTACCGGGATATGCAATGAATCAAGAGTGACATGTATGAAAGAATTATGAACGCTTTGCCACAAATACGATGTCAACTACATGATCATGCTAAGCAATATGACAATGATGGAGCGTGTCATAATAAACGGAACGGTGGAAAGTTGCATGGCAATATATCTCGGAATGGCTATGGAAATTCCATGATAGGTAGGTATGGTGGCTGTTTTGAGGAAGGCTTATGGTGGGTGTATGATACCAGCGAAAAGTGCACGGTATTAGAGAGGCTAGCAATGGTGGAAGGAAGAAGGGTGCGTATAATCCATGGACTCAACATTAGTCATAAAGAACTCATATACTTCTTGCAAAAATCTACAAGTTATCAAAGCAAAGTATTACACGCATGCTCCTAGGGGGATAGATTGGTAGGAAAAGACCATCGCTCGTCCCCGACCGCCACTCATAAGGAAGACAATCAATAAATAAATCATGCGCCGACTTCATCACATAACGGTTCACCATACGTGCATGCTACGGCAATCACAAACTTTAACACAAGTATTTCTCAAATTCACAACTACTCAACTAGCATAACTCTAATATCACCATCTTTATATCTCAAAACAATTATCAAGCATCAAACTTTTCTTAGTATTAAACACACTCATAAGAAAGTTTTTAGTAATCTTGAATACCAAGCATATTAGGATTATTTAAGCAATTTACCATGCTATTTAAGACTGTCAAAATAATCTAAGTGAAGCATGAGATATCAATAGTTTTTATAAAACAAATCCACCACCGTGCTCTAAAAGATATAAGTGAAGTACTAGAGCAAAACTATATAACTCAAAAGATATAAGCGAAGCACATAGAGTATTCTAACAAATTCCAAATCATGTATGGCTCTCTCAAAAGGTGTGTACAGCAAGGATGATTGTGGTAAACTAAAAAGCAAATACTCAAATCATGCAAGACACTCCAAGCAAAACACATATCATGTGGTGAATAAAAATTAAGCTCCAAGTAAAGTTACCGATTGAAGTAGACGGAAGAGGGGATGCCTTCCGGGGCATCCCAAGCTTTGGCTTTATGGTGTCCTTAGATTATCTTGGGGGTGCCATGGGCATCCCCAAGCTTAGGCTCTTGCCACTCCTTGTTCCATAATCCATCAAATCTTTAACCCAAAACTTGAGAACTTCACAACACAAAACTTAACAGAAAATCTCGTGAGCTCCGTTAGCGAAAGAAAACAAAAGACCACTTCAAGGTACTGTAATGAAATCATTCTTTATTTATATTGGTGTTAAACCTACTGTATTCCAACTTCTCTATGGTTTATAAACTATTTTACTAGCCATAGATTCATCAAAATAAGCAAACAACACACGAAAAACAGAATCTGTCAAAAACAGAACAGTCTGTAGTAATCTGTAACTAACGCAAACTTCTGGAACTCCAAACAATCAGCCAAAATAGGACGGCCTAGACAATTTTTTTCTCGATCATCATAAATTGGAATCAGTATTTTATCACGTTCTGGTGATTTTTAACAATTATTTTCGTGAACAGGAACTTTCTGGAAATTTCTGCAAGATCAAATAACTATCATCCAAGAAGATCCTATAGGTTTAACTTGGCACAAACACTAATTAAAACATAAAAACACGTCTAACCAGAGGCTAGATCAATTATTTATTCCTAAACAGAAGCAAAAAAAACAAAAAACAAAAAATAAAATTGGGTTGCCTCCCAACAAGCGCTATCGTTTAACGCCCCTAGCTAGGCATAAAAGCAAGGATAGATCTAGGTATTGCCATCTTTGGTAGGCAATCCATAAGTGGCTCTCATGATAGATTCATATGGTAATTTTATTTTCTTCCTAGGGAAGTGTTCCATGCCTTTCTTTAATGGAAATTGGAATCTAATATTCCCTTCCTTCATATCAATAATTGCACCAATCGTTCTAAGGAAAGGTCTACCAAGAATAATAGGATATGAAGGATTGCAATCTATGTCAAGAATGATAAAATCTACGGGCACATAGTTCCTATTTGCAACAATAAGAACATCATTAATTCTTCCCATAGGTTTCTTAATAGTGGAATCCGCAAGGTGCAAGTTTAGAGAGCAATCATCAAAATCACGGAAATCTAGCAAATCGCACAAAGTTTTGGGAATAGTGGAAACACTAGCACCCAAATCACATAAAGCATAGAACTCATGATCTTTAATCTTAATTTTAATAGTAGGTTCCCACTCATCATAAAGTTTTCTAGGGATAGAAACTTCCAACTCAAGTTTTTCTTCATAAGATTGCATCAAGTCATCAACGATATGTTTGGTAAAAGCTTTATTTTGATTATAAGCATGAGGAGAATTTAGCACAGATTGCAACAAGGAAATACAATCATCAAAGAGCAATTTTCATAATTAAATTCCTTGAAATCCAAAATAGTGGGTTTATTAACATCTAATGTTTTAATTTCTTCAATCCCACTTTTATCAATTTTAGCATCAAGATCTAAAAACTCCGATTTGGAACGCCTTCTACGTAAAGGTGGATCATATTCAGTCCCATCATTATCAAGATTCATATTGCAAAACAAAGATTTAATAGGGGACACATCAATAACTTTTAGATCTTCATCTTTATTTTCATAGAAATTTGAAGAACACGCTTTAATAAAGCAATCTTTCTTAGCACGCATCCTAGCGGTTCTTTCTTTGCACTCATCAATGGAAATTATCAATGCTTTGAGAGACTCATTGATATCATGCTTAGGAGGAATAAATCTAAGCTTTAAAGAATCAACATCAAGAGAAATTCTATCAACGTTCCTAGCCAATTCATCAACTTTAAGTAATTTCTCTTCAAGCAAAGCATTGAAATTCTTTTGTGAATTCATAAACTCTTTAACACTAGTCTCAAATTCAGAGGGCATCTTATTAGAATTTCCATAAGAGTTGTTGTAGGAATTACCATAATTATTAGAGGAATTGCTAGGATAAGGCCTAGGATTAAAGTTTCCTCTATACGCGTTGTTACCAAAATTATTCCTACCAACAAAATTCACATCCATAGATTCATTATTATTCTCAATCAAAGTAGACAAAAGCATATCATTAGGATCAGAAGAAACACTCTTAGTAGCAAATAATTTCATAAGTTCATCCATCTTTCCACTCAAAACATTAATTTCTTCTATTGCATGCACTTTTTTATTAGTAGATCTTTCAGTGTGCCATTGAGAATAATTAACCATAATATTATCTAGGAGTTTAGTAGCTTCTCCTAAAGTGATTTCCATAAAAGTGCCTCCCGCGGCAGAATCAAAAAGATTTCTAGAAGCAAAATTCAATCCGGCATAAAAATTTTGTATAATCATCTACAGATTCAAACCATGAGTAGGGCAATTACGTATCATTAATTTCATCCTCTCCCAAGCTTGTGCAACATGTTCATGATCAAGTTGCTTAAAATTCATGATATCGTTTCTAAGAGATATGATCTTAGCGGGAGGAAAATACTTAGAGATAAAAGCATCTTTGCACTTATTCCATGAATCAATACTATTTTTAGGCAAAGACGAAAACCAAGCTTTAGCACGATCTCTAAGCGAAAAAGGAAATAGCTTCAATTTAACAATATCATTATCAACATCTTTCTTCTTTTTCATATTACATAAATCAACGAAGCTATTTAGATGAGTAGCGGCATCTTCACTAGGAAGGCCGGCGAATTGATCTTTCATGACAAGATTCAACAAAGCAACATTGATTTCACAAGATTCTGTATCGGTAAGAGGAGCAATCAGAGTGCTAAGGAAATAATTATTGTTGGTATTGGCAAAGTCACATAATTTGGTATTATCTTGAGCCATCGTGACAAACAAGCAATCCAACACACGAGCAAACAAGAAGCAAGCGAAAAAGAGGCGAACGAAAAAGAGAGGGCGAATAAAACGGCAAGGGTGAAGTGGGGGAGAGGAAAACGAGAGGCAAATGGCAAATAATGTAATGCGGGAGATAAGGGTTTGTGATGGGTACTTGGTATGTTGACTTTTGCGTAGATCTCCCCGGCAACGGTGCCAAAAATCCTTCTTGTTACCTCTTGAGCACTACGTTGGTTTTTCCTTGAAGAGGAAAGGGTGATGCAGCAAAGTGGCGTAAGTATTTCCCTCAGTTTTGAGAACCAAGGTATCAATCCAGTAGGAGGCTACGCGCGAGTCCCTCGCACCTACACAAAACAAATAAATCCTCGCAACCAACGCGATAAGGGGTTGTCAATCCCTTCACGGTCACTTACGAGAGTGAGATCTGATAGATATGATAGGATAATATTTTTGGTATTTTTATGATAAAGATGCAGAGTAAAATAAAAGCAAAGTAAAAAGCAAAGGAAATAACTAAGTGTTGGAAGATTAATATGATGAAGATAGACCCGGGGGCCATAGGTTTCACTAGTGGCTTCTCTCAGGAGCATAAGTATTATACGGTGGGTGAACAAATTACTGTTAAGCAATTGACAAAATTGAGCATAGTTATGAGAATATCTAGGTATGATCATGTATATAGGCATCACGTCCGAGACAAAGTAGACCGACTCCTGCCTGCATCTACTACTATTACTCCACTCATCGACCGCTATCCAGCATGCATCTAGAGTATTAAGTTCATGAAAACAGAGTAACGACTTAAGCAAGATGACATGATGTAGAGGGATAAATTCATGCAATATGATAAAACCCCATCTTGTTATCCTCGATGGCAACAATACAATACGTGCCTTGCTGCCCCTACTGTCACTGGGAAAGGACACCGCAAGATTGAACCCAAAGCTAAGCACTTCTCCCATTGCAAGAAAGATCAATCTAGTAGGCCAAACCAAACTGATAATTCGAAGAGACTTGCAAAGATAACCAATCATACATAAAAGAATTCAGATAAGATTCAAATATTGTTCATAGATAATCTTGATCATAAACCCACAATTGATCGGTCTCAACAAAAACACCGCAAAAAGAAGATTACATCGAATAGATCTCCACGAGAGAGGGGGAGAACATTGTATTGAGATCCAAAAAGAGAGAAGAAGCCATCTAGCTACTAACTATGGACCCAAAGGTCTGAAGCAAACTACTCACACTTCATCGGAGAGGCTATGGTGTTGATGTAGAAGCCCTCCGTGACCGATGCCCCCTCCGGCGGAGCTCCGGAATAGGCCCCAAGATGGGATCTTGTGGGTACAGAAGATTGCGGCGGTGGAATTAGGTTTTTGGCTCCGTATCTAATCGATTGGGGGTACGTAGGTATAT
>NC_057814.1:105894934-105897739 GCF_018294505.1 Triticum aestivum | reverse complement strand
GTAGGGTCCAAGTCTCCCGGATCACATTCTTCCTAAAAATCACGTTCCCGAAGGTTTCATTCCGTTTGGACTCCGTTTGGTATTCCTTTTCTGCGAAACTCTGAAATAGGCAAAAAACTGCAATTCTTGGCTGGGCCTCCGGTTAATAGGTTAGTCCCAAAAATAATATAAAAGTGAATAATAAAGCCCAATGATGTCCAAAACAGTAGATAATATAGCATGGAGCAATCAAAAATTATAGATACATTGGAGACGTATCAATGATGATAGGCGATTCAGCATCAAGCTGGATGAGAGCTTTGAAGTGGATATAGTAAGTCACAACGACAATTCTTTTTTCGTAATTAAGCATGACATCTGCTTCAACTTATAATTTAATTTTTTTACTATGCTACTAGCATATCCCCTGCCATGCAAGAGTTTTTGTCTTGGATAAGATATGTTTTAGTCCTATGAAAACTATGGAGGTAAAGAGAGTTTACTTGAAGACCGAGCATGGTTATACTTTCCACGCAAGATTATGCAACGCAGACACCTACACCTATTTGAATGCAAAACTTGGCAAGCACTATGCAAGACTTATGCATTTGAGCCTGATATGGTTATCACCTTTGATATTCATTCCGAAGATGATATTGAAGGTAATATCGACATCTGGGTCGATGTGCAGACGCCTCCCGTTATACCATTATGTGAGTTTCTCAACCATATTTATGTCTTCGATATTGTTTATTCAAAAATAGTTGACAACTAATTTCTATTGACAGCTTATTTCCATTCAAGCAAACATGTCCGGCGCTTGGTAGACATGATCGTCCACTGTCCCGGGGCTGAACTAAATTGCGAGGAGATAAGTCATTATGTTTCATGGCTTGAGGATCTTGATGTTGTCAAGACAAATTATTTTCCTGAACTTAGAAATCTTAGTACTCAAAACGTGCGACCAATAGTGATCGTATTGAACTATGGTCACATCTATTTAGGAAAGATGGTAAGAATTTTACCATTAGTCCTCAGTGCATCTTTTGCATACATTATTTTTTAAGCTAAGCTTCATTGCTAAGTATGTTACTATACAATGTTCTTCAACAGGGACTCCCGATGACAGTTGTGCCTCAGTGGATCGAGACTAAAGGTAGCATGTCAATGATTAGCTTACGGCCAAGACATCCTACATTGCACATGAGTGCATTCAGGATTTCTAGAACCGAGGAATGCTTAATAGTGCAAGACTGGAGCAGAATTGTGAATGATCGCAGAGAAGTACTAGGAGGCAGCAATCAGAAGCGCAGCCCACGATTAGGAGACAGGTTCATCTGCATGCTCCAACATGATGAAGCAGGAGTGCTACACATGTTCTATGCTATTTTACCTGAGAGAGAGCAGCAGGAGTGAATAGCTAGCTAGAATAAGTTTGAAGATGATGATGTGCTACACGATGACTATGATGATTAAATAGCTAGTGTTGGTGGTAATGACTACGATGATTATTATTAGCTAGTGTTGGTGTTGATTAGATAGCTACACTATGACTATGATGATTAAATAGTGGTAATAACTATGATGATTATTAGCTAGTGTTGTTGGTGATGATATGATGCAAGAGTTTTTATATTAATATGATGATGATGATGATTATTTTGTTATTATGATCATGATTAGTTATTATATCATTGGTGGAAGGAACGCGGATTAGATTCATGTGGATGGATCAAAAGTTGAATTAGTAGGATTGTGGTCCTAATTCAACTTTTGATTCATCCAAATGAATCTAATCCATGTTTCTTCCTCACAATGATATATTAATTCATCATGGACATAATGATATAACAACCTCTTAATTGGTACTGTATCAAAATTTGTATAACGGCATATAAATACACTAAAAAAACAGAATACCAGTAGCGCTGGTGAGCGAACACGCTGCTACTAGTTATATTAGCAGTAGCGCTGGAAACAACACACGCTACGGCTATGTGTATTAGCAGTAGCGTGTGTCACACGCGCTATTGCTAAGGAATAGCTGTAGCGCCTTAGTAGGCATTAAACCCGCGCTACTACTAGGGTTTTCCCTAGTAGTGAAATAAACTCTCACATAATTACTCCCAAACCAAAACCCACAAATGACTATTCTTATAGAGCATGAAACGAGCTAAACTAGCAATGAGAGATGAAAGGACAAAGTTGCTAACCTTTTAGAACACTTGGATAGATGGGGTGCCTCAAATCTTGGCAAATCTTGGCAAAAAATGGAGGATGATGAGCTCGAGCTAAGGGGAAGAATAGAGAGGAGAAAGGAGAAAACAGAGAGGATGAGCTCATGACGAAGCAGGGATTTATATAGGGATATCTTTAGTCCCGGTTGGTGATACCAACCGGGACTAAAGGTCTATCTCTAGTCCCGGTTGACCAACCAGGACTATAGGTCAAAAATGAATCGGAACTAATGGTGACCGTGCCCCCCGTCCGCTCCTAGCCGTTGGGACTAGGACTAATGATCTCATTAGTCCCGGGCCCAAACCAGACCGGGACTAATGATCCGGACGAAAGGTCTGTTTTCTACTAGTGAAGCCAACGGCGTAGTGATCAAATTGTAGATATGTAGACAGATTTTGTATTGAGAGGATCAAGTGTCACATGACCATCATTATGCATTGTGTTTTTATTTATCGAAATACATATATATATGTATGTTTTGAAAGGAGGTATCTGTACTAGTTTGATTGGTAAATAAACTTGTTCAGGTTTTCGATCCGGTTTCCCTTATAAACTGGACCAGTCTCTTGGCATTATGGCCATTTGAGT
>NC_057814.1:105881682-105894677 GCF_018294505.1 Triticum aestivum | reverse complement strand
CGTGACCGTTCAAAAAAAAGTGATTGCTTGTCTGATTCCTTTCAAACAAAATGAACAATTGTGTAATCTGAAATCTTGAAGGTCAAATCTAGAATGTGATGTCTGGAACCTAAGAAACAATTGAAGTGTGCAATTTGGAATTGAAGGAAAAACACACCAAGGAATTCTCGATTCCAAGTTTCCAACTGACAATGTAGATGAAAATTCAATGTAACAATGCTGAGTGAAGAAAATCCAGTACATCATAGTCCACAAAAGTACAGTTTCATGCAGTCACCAAAATCCATCCAAAAAAGCCTACTCCTTATACATATATATTTTCCCCTGTTCAAAACTGAAAGGCATGCCCAATCACTAGTAGAAAAGGGGGCTTTTGTCCCGGTTGGTAAGGGCCTTTAGTCCCGGTTTTTGAACCGGGACTAAAGGGTCGTTACTAATGCCTCCCCCTTTAGTCCCGGTTCTTACACGAACCGGGACACGCCCTGTTTTGTACTAGTGAATGGAGCACTTCTAAGAAGCATGCTGGCTATAAGCTTTGTTACATTCATGACTATCTTTTCCACGTTGGATACAAAGAATTCTATGTATATTACAGTACATCATGCATATAAACTAAACCAAATGTAATATGCGTCTCGGTTAGATTTTCCATTGGTTCACATAATACTTCAAGCATATAAGCATAATATGTGGGCAGTAAGCTAGTTGACACCCAAAACTCAAGCTACATTTGACTGTGCATGCAAGTAATCATTTACAGTTTTAAATTCTTCAGCAACAACAAAAGGATCAGAAGTTCCCAACATATATAGCTGCTTAGTACACCTTGAATTCATCAACCAATAATCAATCCAAATTGGGATTACGGTAGACAAGATCCCAAGACGATCGAAAAAAGATATCACCACAACTAACTGAACACACAATACAGCAAGCAAGAACTTAGCTAGGGGCAACACCACAGTGCAATCGCATCGGCAGCTGGAAACGAAACAGAGCCTGCAACATTAAGTTCCCAAATCATACATAGCCAAGTAGTGCTACTCTATTACGTTTACGTCTGCAGTGTTCATCATTGTATACTGAACGAGATCAAGCCAGCCAGAATCACACGTTTGCACATGCACATCTCCGAAGAAACTCATCAGAAAGACAAAACGAATCGAAGCTCGAAGGTAGCTAGTCTCGATCGGAATCAAAGAACTGGACAAGCCTGCAGGGGACGAACAAGCTAGACGAGAGAACTGAGACACTTACTACTGGAGCTGGTGTTGATCTACCTAACTAGGCGCGTACGTAACTTGCGGATGCGCTCGGACTTGGGGGATGGAGAGCTTGGCGTTGCGGGATCAGCGTCCTGGTGTCGACGGAAGCGACGAGCCCCCATCGCGCCTGGTCCAGTCGATCATGGAGGCGGAGGATCCTGGCCGGTGACGTCGAGCACGGACTGCTCCAGGTCCACCAAGGTGTCTCGCATGTCCTGCAGCGCCGCCAGCACGTTGTTGACCGCGCCGATGGTCTGCTGCAGCCTCAGCGCCGCCTTCGGCACGAGCGGCCCGGCCCCGGGTCGCACCCTGGACGCGGGCATGATCCCGCAGAGACGGACGGCGAGGTCAGCCGCAAGGCTCCTCTTGACGGCGTAGTTCAGCAACTGCAGCGCCTCCCTTGCCAGGACGTCGGCGTGGAGGTGGTCGCCGACCCAGCGACCGTACGCAGCTTGGCCGCCGGGTAGGGCATTGAAACCGAGAATCGCGGCGTAGAGGCTGAAGTTGCGCGCGGCGTCGGCGTGGGCGACATCGAAGAGGTACCCGAGCTCGCGACGGGCCTCCTCGAGTGGCCCGCCCTCCGGCTCCGGGTAGTAGAAAGTGGCGTGGACGAGGGCCCTGGCGGCGTCGGTGGCGCCCGCGAGCGGCCCGGGCCAGTTGAAGAGGCTGTCGACGATGTTGGCGGCGGGCCCGATGAGGAGCGAATTCATGCCGCTGGACACGTCCTCGAGCAAGTCGGTGTAGATGGTCTCCGCTGCGTCGATGGGCTCCTGGAGCAGCACCTCCGCGACCTCGAGGAGCGTCCCGCGGGCGGCCTCGCAGCGGGGGATGACGTAGTCTTCCACCCTGGTGGCGACGACGTGCCTGTAGTGCTCCGCGTTCCCCAGCGTCGCCGTCACCCACTGCGCCAGGAGCAACGCAGGCGCATCCGGATCCGGAACCTCCTGCACCGCCTCCTCCTCCCCCAACGGCGGCGGCTGCACCACCACCTCCTCCTCCATCACCATCGGCGGCGGCTGCACCACCACGACCGGCGGCGGCTGCACCACCTCCTCCTCCACCACCACGACCGGCGGCGGCTGCACCACCTCCTGCTCCTCCACCACCACCACCTCCTCCTCCACCACCATCGGCGGTGGCTGCACCGCCACCTCCTCCTCCTCCACCAGCGGCGGCGGCTGCACCACCACCACCTCCTCCTCCACCACCACGACTGGCGGCGGGTGCACCACCCCCTCCTCCTGCATCACCAGGACCGGCGGCGGCGGCATAACCACCCCCTCCTCTTCCATCTTTTTCTCTCTCTCTTGCGGCGTGTGTTGTGTTGCGTGGGATATTCCGCGGGTGAATGAGGCGAGAGAATGGAGGATGCGGAGAGAGAGAGGGGAATTTATAGCCGCCGTCTTACGGCGGTTACTTGGGCTTGCTTGCGCGGGAAGTCGCCGAATTTACAGCCAACCTCTCTCACTGACAAAGGGAGCCCACCCTCCCGTCCGGTGCAATTTTACAAAAACCGCGCTGTCGCCACCGCACAGGTGGATTCTGTGGACGTCGGGGTGAATAATCTGTTACGAGGTGGGGACCACAGCTATCTGCGGATTCGACGGGAATTTTCGGCGGCGCGAGAAGGCGAGATATTACTCGAGTCACTCTTTCTCACTGACACTGGGGCCGGTACCAGGAGGACCCACCTGTCATTGTACGAATCGTGCCTACACAAGCAGTGCTAATTCGGTTGGTTTTTTACTTGTAGACGTCATCACCAGTTGGCAGTTGGCACCACCGGACTGCCATGTTATAGCTTACATAAGCTAACGATTCTTATTTTTCTTTCTGACGGCGAAATGTGGTCTCCTGTTAGTGTTTGATCATCTCCCTCCCCAAGTTGATGACATAATCAGAGCTACTGTACTTGAGAAACGTCCGTGCGCAACGGGTTTTATGAGCGCACACTAGGATGATGAGCACGCTTCGCTTCCCTGCACCGCACACTAGGAAATGCTAGCAAATTTTTACTACTATAACATCTTCCACATGAGCCAACCAAAGTGTTAAAAATAAATCGACGTCATCAGCTAACCATCATCAACGATACCACATCTATGTTGTCTGTTACCTGACCCTACGTAACATTCCCTCTAATCGACGTCATAAGCTAGAATTAAAAGTTACCAAATTAGTTGTAGCACGTAAACCCGTACGTAGCTTCATGTGGATGTAGCATGGAAAATACACAGGAGCTCTCGGGTGCTCCGCACCCCTATATGAAAAATATTCGTAAAGTTCCTAGAAAATCAAAAAAATCCAAAAATTCGGGATGTCAAACCTGGTTTCCCAATCTACTTCCGTGTGAAATTTCGTGAAAAAATACCAAAAAATGTATCCGTGGCGAAGGAATTACTGCCCAGAAAAAAATGTACCCAAACAGTGTTTTGTATACATAGGAAATTTTTGTCTTTTTTGCCGCAAATACGTTTCCTGGTATTTTCTCACCAAATTTTAGACGGGAGTACATCAGGAACCCACGTTTGATATCCCAAAATCCCAGATTCTTTTTTTCAAATTTCTCGGTATTTTTCTTCCTGGTATTGCACGTATAGGGGTGCGGAGCACCCGAGGGCTCTAAATCCTCGTCCGATGTAGCATCCTCTTCATTAGCACTAACCGGCACTAGATCTAGCCACGTGTGTCCAAAGTGTCATACCTTCTCATGCCCTATAGGTGCCTACTAGTAAAAGAGACCATGCGTTGCAACGGGAGAAAAAAATAACACACACTCTTGACCAAATAACCGTCACTCAAGACCACCATAGGTCCACATCTTTTATTTTAACGAGGCATCACATTTGTGTTGCCACTTATCCTCCTTCATTCTCACTCTCGCCAACGGTGGCGTAAGTGTTCACACAAATAAAAACTTGTTTGAATGTGGTTAACCCTAAGGTCTCTCTCTCTCTCTCTGTCTCTCTCTCCCCCTCTCTCTCTCCCTCTCTCTCTCTCTCTCTCTCTCCCCCGGCCTCTCTCTCACGCGATGATAAATCTGTTATTTTTTCCTTTGCGAGGTTTTTGAAAGGTATTCATGTGTGGTTATCAATGTTTACTTTCGTCTCTATATGGTTTTAGTGGGTATTTATTTGCATTCCAGATCGCCGCCGGTATGAAAGAAAAACGCACAGTGCGCTCTCGGGATGAGAAATATGTCTTTTTTTCCCTTGCGAGGTTTTTTAGATGTGTGCACATGTGGTTATCGATATTTTCTTTCATCTCTATATGGTTTAGTGGGTGTTTATTTGCCATCCTTCAGAGTACTTCCCGAGCTGGGGAATTGTTTTCCCACTTCTTCGTTGTGCTAATCTTGCATCACTGGAAGTACTTCCCGACCGCCGCGCATCTTCATATGTCTTTTTAATACAGTGTACATAGTTGGAATCCGGCGGAGGCGGTGGTGGTCGCTTCAGGGCATCTAGAGTGCGCTTTGCTTTCACCGAATCTACCGTTTCCTTCGGAGGTGGATGTTTCCGTTCAAAATTGGCCCTGACTTCAGCATCACTGATGTCCACGTTTTCCTCGTCGGTCCTCTCATATGGTAACTTTTTTCGGAGCCTTGAGGCTTGGACCGTGTCTGAATTTCTTCTCGCCACTGGTTGTACTGCTAGCCGCCGGAGCGGCGGCGTCTCTCTTCCACCGTTGCTGATCGGCGGAGTCCGCTCACACGCCGGAGGAGGCGGAGTGCTCCGACACGTCGGAGGAGGCGGAGGAGGAGGAGGCGAAGTGCCCTCATGCGCCGGAGGAGGCGAAGGAGGAGGCGGAGTGCTTCGACGCGCCTGAGGAGGCGGAGGAGGAGACGGAGTGCCCTCACGCGCCGGAGGAGGCGGAGTGCCCTAATCATTCGCTGGAGGAGGAGTTGGAGTGCCCTGACTCGCCGGAGGAGGAGGAGGAGAAGGAGACGTCCAGTTTGGAAGCTTGATGTACTCCTTCCTCCATAGACGGGTACTCAAGCATAAACCAGATGATTCTCCCCTTCACCTGTAGGGTAGTCAAGCTCCAGTTCCTCAAATCCCTCCATTATTTCATCCACCATCACAACAGCATATCCATGTGGAATCGGACGACAATGAAAAGGTTCTTCAGCTTGAGGAGGTACAATAGAGCCGACAGCCGCCTTCAAAGTCGGATTCTGGCATTTCGTCATTAGCTCGCAATGTTCAGCCTCCGTGATACTATGCACGGGGTAGTGAGGAGCCGTGAAATCAGGCGGAACGAGCTCCGTGGAAGCCACGCTGCTTCTCCGCTGAGATGATGGGGTAGCTTCTAGGGCAACGTCGAAGCAAGGATCTTCGTGCTGCTGAGATGGTTGGCCGGTAGCTGCAAGTTCCTCTAGCTTTGCTATTCTTGCATTGAGCTTCTGTATTGAGCTTTAGTTGCATAATTTTTTTTATTTTCATAAATTTTATATAATTTCTGTTGCATAAATTTTATTTTTTATTGATTCTTTTTATAGTTGATTCCTTTTGCTATTAGATTTTTATAAAAGCTTTTTAGTTGATTCTTTTTGCTATTGAAGAATATTATAGATTTTTTTAGTTGATCATAATAGAATATTTTAATTGATTATTTTTAGTTCATTCTTTTTGCTATTAGAGTTTTATAAAAGTTTTGTAGCTCATTCTTTTTGCTATTAGTTCATTTTTTGAGCTAAATGACCCTGAGATTGAAAAGCCAGAAAAATGAGCTCTGAAAAGGTTGAAAGTTGGCATGGTATCATCATTTCACCCACATAGTATGTGCTAAAAAGTTGAGAGGGTTACGACAAAAACTGGATGCACTTTGTGTACAAAATGGACAATCTCTTTCGAAGTATCAGGTTTCAGACAAAAACTCATCTGTTACAAAGGGATTTCATTTTTTGAACTTATTTGAACTCCAGACTTTTTGGGTGTTCAAAATGCACCATTCAAAGCCACATCATAGATTTTCAACCCTTTCTGACTTCATTTGGTATTTTCATGCATTTACTGTTTTTTGAGCTAAATGACCCTAAAATTAAAAAGCACGACAAATGAACTCTGAAAAGGTTGAAAGTTGGCATGGTGTCATCATTTCACCCACATAGTATGTGCTAAAAAGTTGAGAGGGTTACTACAAAAACTGGATGCACTTCGTGTACAAAATGGACAATCTCTTTCGAAGTATTAGGGTTTTGGACGAAAACTCATTTGTTACAAAAGGCATTTCATTTCTTCACATGTAACTGCAGTGATATTCTAGATCAAAGGCATCATCAGAATAGTTGTGGAGAGAAAGTCTTCACTTTTTCTTCACGTGTGTCCCTTGCTTATTGTGCCGTAACCATGGATAATCTTCATCGTTTAACAGGGTGCTTGGGTCAGCCTTGACTTTGAAGGGAGGAATTTCATGAAACTTTTCATAATCTTCAGACATGTCTGTCTTGCCCTCCACTCCCATGATGTCTCTTTTCGCTGAAAGAACTATGTGGCTGTTTGGATGATCGTATGATCTATTCGCTTCGTTATCTTTCCTTTTCTCAGTTTGGTAGACATGTCCTTCACATAGAAAGCTGACGCCACTTCATTGGCTAGGACGAATGGTTCGTCTGTGTACCCAAGATTGTTGAGATCCACTGTTGTCATTCCGTAATGCGGGTCTACCCGTACCCCGCCTCGTGACAGATTGACCCATTTGCACCAAAACAAAGGGATCTTAAAATCATGTCCATAGTCAAGTTCCCATATGTCCACTATGTAACCATAATATGTGTCCTTCCCCTATTGGTTTCTGCATCAAAGCAGACACCAATGTTTCGGTTGGTGCTCTTTTGATCTTGCGCGATCCTGTAAAATGTATTCCCATTTATCTCGTACCCTTTGTAAATCAATACAGTCGAAGATGGTCCCCTGGCCAATGAGTATAGCTCATCTACAACAGTGTTGTCACCCATGAGATGTGTTTGCAACCAATTGCAGAAAGTCCTGATGTGTTCACATATATTCCAGTCCTCACACTGCTCTGGGTGTTTGGAGTGCAGAATATTCTTGTGTTGATTGACATATGGGGTCACCAAGGTAGAATTCTTTAGAACTGCATAGTGTGCTTGAGACCAAGAATGCCCCTCCCTACATATGAGTCCCCTCCTAGCGTGCCTTTTCCAATCAGTCTCCCCTCACACTACCAAAAAAAGACACATCCGTGACATTTTGGGCTGAACGAAATTGTTTTCTGTCATGCTTACGACACTTCTATGACGATAATTGTGACAAAACTCGGTATCATCATAGATGTGGTGGGCTCCTACTTCTATGACAAAAAATCATGACAGAAAATGGGCTTTCGTCTTGGGCGGGCCGGAGATGCAGCTGCATGATATTCTTTGGGCCGTCCATGACGGAAAATCCCGTGGTAGAAGCGAGGGCGAGGAAAATATCGGGGAGTTCCCGGTTACGGTGGGTGGTCGGGGCCAAGCGATGCACGTTTCTCTTGTACACGTACGCGCGTGGGTGCAAGGCGTTGGGCTCTAACTGAACTTGAGCGAGGCGTTCGCCTACTGAACCCGAGCGATCGATCGATCCCTTGTTGTTAACTGAACCCGGTCGAGCGATTCCTTCGCTACTGCTGCTAACTGAAGCCAATCGAGTGATGTTGGGGGGGTGGATGAACAGGACCCCGTGGTAGTAGAGGCCGTTGCCGCTGGATGAACAGGACCCCGATGAATCGAGCCGGTTGGGGGTGGATGGACATGACCCCGTGGAGGGCTGGATGAACATGACGATCCCATGGAGGGCTGGTTGAACAGTAGCCATGGAGGGGTGGTTGAACAGGACCCCGTGGAGAGGGCTGGTTGGACAGTAGCCGGTGGAGGAGCGGTGGAGGCTGGATGAACAAGAGCCGGTGGATGAACGGTCGCAGGTGGAGGCTAGAGGAGGTCGACGGTGGATGAACAGTAGCCCGTGGAGGCTGGAGGAGGTTGACGGTGGAGATGAACAGTAGCCCATGGAGTCCTGTTTAGCGGTACGCCACACCCCTCCCAATGAGTAGGACCCCTGTTTCGACCGTAGCGCTCCAACACAAGTCCGCTTCCTCCGTTTTGCGGTACGCCACACCCCTCCCGATCAACATGACCCCATTTTGACTGTAGGAGGTTGAAGAGAAGTCCGTTTCCTCCGTTTTGTGGTACGCTGATGACCCACAACTGTAGGGGATCTATTGTAGTCCTTTCGATAAGTAAGAGTGTCGAACCCAACGAGGAGCAGAAGGAAATGATAAGCGGTTTTCAGCAAGGTATTCTCTGCAAGCACTGAAATTATAGGTAACAGATAGTTTTGTGATAAGATAAATTGTAAAGGGTAACAAGTAACAATTGTAAATAAAATGCAGCAAGATGGCCCAATCCTTTTTGGAGCAAAGGACAAGCCTGGACAAACTCTTATATAGAGAAAAGCGCTCCCGAGGACACATGGGAATTATCGTCAAGCTAGTTTTCATCACGTTCATATGATTCGCGTTCGGTACTTTGATAATTTGATATGTGGGTGGACCGGTGCTTGGGTGCTGTCCTTACTTGGACAAGCATCCCACTTATGATTAACCCCTATTACAAGCATCCGCAACTACAAAATAAGTATTAAGGTGAACCTAACCATAGCAAGAAACATATGGATGCAAATCAGCCCCTTACGAAGCAACACATAAACTTTAAGCTTCTGTCATGCTAGCCACCCATTATCTACTTATTACTTCCCAATGCCTTCCTCTAGGCCCAAACAATGGTGAAGTGTCATGTAGTCGACATTCACATAACACCACTAGAGGAAAGACAACATACATCTCATCAAAATATCGAACGAATACCAAATTCACATGACTACTAATAGCAAGACTTCTCCCATGTCCTCAGGAACAAACGTAATTACTCACAAAGCATATTCATGTTCATAATCAGAGGGGTATTAATATGCATAATGGATCTGAACATATGATCTTCCACAAAATAAACCAACTACCATCAACTACAAGGAGTAATCAACACTACTAGCAACCTACAGGTGCCAATCTCAGGCTATGAGACAAAGATTGGATACAAGAGATGAACTAGGGTTTGAGAGGAGATGGTGCTGGTGAAGATGTTGATGAAGATGGACCCCCTCCCGATGAGAGGATCATTGGTGATGACGATGGCGATGATTTCCCCTCCCGGAGGGATGTTTCCCCGGCAGAACAGCTCCGCCGGAGCCCTAGATTGGTTCCGCCAAGGTTCCGCCTCATGGAGGTGAAGTCTCGTCCCGAAAGCTTTCTTATGATTTTTTCTCAGACGAAAGACTTCATATAGCAGAAGATGGGCACCGGAGGGCCACCAGGGGGCCCATGAGGCAGCGGAGCGCGCCCCCACTCTCGTGGGCAGGGTGTGGGCCCCCTCTGGTATTTTATTCGCTCAATATTTTTTATTATTTCCAAAAATAACTTCTGTGGAGTTTCAGGACTTTTGGTGTTGTGCAGAATAGGTCTCTAATATTTGCTCCTTTTCCAGCCCAGAATTCCAGCTGCCGGCATTCTCCCTCTTTATGTAAACCTTGTAAAATAAGAGAGAATAGGCATAAGTATTTTGACATAATGTGTAATAACAGCCCATAATGTAAGAAATATCAATATAAAAGCATGATGCAAAATGGACGTATCAACTCCCCCAAGCTTAGATCTCGCTTGTCAGCGGAAGCCGATAGCGATAAATATGTCCACATGTTTAGAGATAGAGGTGTCGATAAAATAAAATACGGACATGAGGGCATCATGATCATTCTTATAACAGCAACATATATGGATATTGTCATATTATTTCTTATGATAAAGTAACAATCTATCCACAATGTAAAGTATGAATCAGAAATTTCATCGAGAACTAACAAACTATAATCTCAGTCATTGAGGCAATTGCAATTTATCATAACATCAGAAAGAGTCAATATAAGAGCTTTTCAGCAAGTCCACATACTCAACTATCATTTAGTCTTTCACAATTGGTAACACTCACGCAATACTTGTGGTTACGGAGTTTTAATCGGACACAAAGAAAGATAGGGGCTTATAGTTTCGCCTCCCAACCTTTTACCTCATGGGTAATGTCAACAATAATAGTTCATGCTAACTTATATTAAATTGGATATATATATATCAGGATATTTCCAACACACTGTGCTCGCCAAAGGATAAAATGTAAAAAGGAAAGGTGAAGATCACCATGACTCTTGCATAAGGGTAAGAGATAAAAGTAAAAGATAGGCCCTTCGCAGAGGGAAGGAGAGGTTGTCATGCGCTTTCATGGTTGGATGGACGAAATCTTAATGCAAACGAACGTCACTTTATATTGCCACTTGTGATATGGACCTTTATTATGCATTCCGTCGCTTTTATTTCTTCCACATCACAAGATCGTATAAAGCGTATTTTCTCCCACACTAATAAGTCATACATATTTAGAGAGCAATTTTTATTGCTTGCACCGATGACAACTTACTTGAAGGATCTTACTCAATCCATAGGTATATATGGTGGACTCTCATGGAAAAACGGGTTTTAGGGGTATTTGGAAGCACAAGTAGTATTTCTACTTGGTGCAAAGAATTGGCTAGCATGAGGGAGAAAGGCAAACTCAACATGTTGGATGATCCATGACAATATACTTTATCTCAGATATACGAAAACATGACCCATTACGTTGTCTTCCTTGTCCAACATCAACTCTTTAGCATGTCATATTTTAATGAGTGCTCACAATCATAAAAGATGTCCAAGATAGTATATTTATATGTGAAACCTCTCTTTCTCGATTACTTCCTATTAATTGCAACAATGACCAAAACTATGTTTGTCAACTCTCAACAACTTTTAATCATCATACTCTTTATATGTGAAGTCATTACTTTTTTTCTTTCTTTTTTTCTTTCTTTCTTTTATTCCCTCAAGATCATAGCAAGATAATCAAGCCCTTGACTCAACACTAATCTTTATTATATATCTCACGGACTCGATTACATAGAAGGATCATAAGGCAAAACTCAAAACTAAATCATACTAAAATTTTATTCTACTAGATAAAGATATTACTAAAAGGATCGAACTAAGAAAAATGGTAAAGATAGGAGTGTGATGGTGATAAGATACCGGGGCACCTCCCCCAAGCTTGGCAGTTGCCAAGGGGAGTGCCCATACCCATGTGATATGTCTCTTTTGTTGGTGAAGAAGATGGAGGTGATGATGGATAGTCGCACATCGACCGTAAGAGGTCCTCCAACTTGCGGGTAATGCCCTTGAGTGCGATGATATGCTCCTTCAACAAAATATTTTCATGTGTGAGATACTTGTTTTGTATACGAGCTAACTCAATCATCTTGAAAGCTTCGATCTCAGTTGGGGTAAGAAGATTGTGATCAAGTTGAAGGATGTCTTCTGCTGCCGGATGTTGGTCCTCCATGGCCTTCTTGATCCCTTCATCCTTGTTGATCTCCATGGGTTCTTCCCTCTTCAGCTCTATCTTCATTAGCCAAGCATCGTTGTCACCATTGTTGGAGGAGGGGGGCGACATGATGCCTGGCCTTGACAACCCTGACAGAAAACAACTCGAAACAAGAACAGAGGATAATTGCGTGATAGGGTGGTCAAAACCTTCAGGAGATTATATAACAAATTGTTACCGACCGAAAGAAGTATCGTGGAAGAAAACGGAGTCCGGAGAGCACACGAGGTGCCCACGAGGTAGGGGGCGCGCCTCCCACCCTCGTGTCCCTCCCGGACTGCTTAATTTCCTATTTTTCTAAATATTCCAAAACGGAGAAAATTTGCCATTAGAACTGTTTTGGAGTCGGTTTACTTACCGTACCACATACCTATTCCTTTTCGGGGTCTGAAACATTCTGGAAAGGGTCTCTTATGTATTCCTCTGGTGTTATGGTTTCAATAATATTAGTTTCAACATTTATGGGATTACCTGAGATGTAATGTTTGATTCTTTGATCATTCACCACCTTCGGATTTGTGCCTTCGAAGTTGTTGATTTTTATGGCACCGGAACGATAGACCTCCTCAATGATGTAAGGACCTTCCCATTTGGAGAGAAGTTTTCCTGCAAAAAATCTTAAACGAGAGTTGAATAGCAACACGTAATCACCTACATTAAACTCACGTTTTTGTATCCTTTTGTCGTGCCATCTTTTAACTTTTTCTTTAAACAACTTGGCATTCTCATAGCACTACTAGGAAAAGGGCTATAGATGGAATGGCCACTAATGGCGCACCAGACATGTGGTGCGCCACTACTATATAGCAGTGGCGCACCATGTGCTGGTGCGCCATTAGTGTGAAAGACACTAATGGCGCACCAAACACACGGTCCGCCATTAGTAACAATTTTTTTTATTTTCCAAACATACTAATGGCGCACCAGGGCACAGTGCGCCATTACTAGTTCTAACTAGTAATGGCGCACCAGCCACATAGTGCGCCACTACTATATTTTTTTTTTGCAAAACTACTAATGGCGCACCAGGGAACAGTGCGCCATTACTAGTTTAAACTAGTAATGGCACACTGCTCCACGGTGCGCCATTAGTGTATATTTCATGGACACTTGATCTCGATCCCCCTCCATCTCGATCGCTATCCTACCTCGCCAGATCTGGTCCCCCTCGCCGCCGAGCACCCCCCGCACCCTCTACCCCGCTC